>NW_016158112.1:126639-162462 GCF_001687245.7 Rhagoletis zephyria | reverse complement strand
AGTACTGAACTAGAAATTTGGTTCACTAGTTCGTGTTTTCCCTATAGGGCAGTTTTATAGCCCATTCAATTTTAGTGTAATAATATGCAAGTTTCAAGTGGCTAAAAGTTTCCGTTGACTTTTTAGAATTTTTTTTACCGAAGGTGTGTAGCGCTGCTACTGTATTTGAAAATNTTGGCGAAAAAGAACTAGTACTGAACTAGAAATTTGGTTCACTAGTTCGTGTTTTCCCTATAGGGCAGTTTTATAGCCCATTCAATTTTAGTGTAATAATATGCAAGTTTCAAGTGGCTAAAAGTTTCCGTTGACTTTTTAGAATTTTTTTTACCGAAGGTGTGTAGCGCTGCTACTGTATTTGAAAATACGTAAATATTTTAAGGAATTTTAAAATAGCACTTAAAAGGGGAAAATTGTACGTAAAATTGTAAATGGGGTACGAAAAATTGAGGTACTTGGGCGGGTTGGGTAAATAAGCGGGGAGGTACTTAAGAGAGGGATTTTCTTCTGATTACATTAAAAAATTCACGGTGTCCAAAAATGTTGGTTACTTAAGCAGGTTAGGTACTTAAGCGGGGGTACTTAAGCGGGTTTCACTGTAACAAAAAATTTTTGTCCATTTTCCCGCGACCTGTCTTTATGACCAGTTTTTATTGTAAAATTGATATTTTCATTTCCCAATACCAGGCGCTCATACATGTGAAGTAGCAAGTTTTCTATTTATAAGCAGAATATTGTATAAATTTTTAAATTTCCAAAATTCAACTTTGTGAATTTCCAAAGGCTTCTACAAATGAATTAAAAACTTCTACAAACAAATGTATGCATAGGGAAAGCTTGCTACTTCATATGTATGTGCGCCTGGTATTGGGAAATGAAAGTATCTTATTGTACAAATAAAAATTGGTTCTCTGGATAAAATGAGTCCACTTTCTTTATAAAAATATGCGGTTGGCTAAATATTCGGAGCGCCCTACATTGTTTCTCCATGTTTGCTATTTAACATAAGTGTCAGCTCTAACATTAACATTATGTAGCATTAAACGAAAACTTCCAAAAATACTCAAAACATACTTGTGAAGGAACATATTTTTTGTGGAAGTTTAACAGCATGGTACTGCTGATTTATGTTCTTCTTTATTTCGGAACATAATTTGTTTGAGTACTTTTTTTTATGTATACAGCGCTCAACATCTTCACTTCTCTTCCTTCCATGCCCTCTTTGTTAGAGTATGAGTAGTTTACATATTTGAAAAAAACTTCACAGTGAAGCAAACTGAATTCCGATGCAGACCTTTAATTCGTCCCTGCAAAAAATGGGACTAATCCGGGATGACTCCGGGAGCAATCGCAAAGGCTAATACCACTTTTGATCTCTTTATATGGAATGAACTGTTCGCTTTTGTTCGAGCATGTCCTATGAAGAGACTAATTGTTCACCTTTATACCCGAACGGGTATAAAAAGCGACTAGTCACTTTTAAAAAATAAAAATAAAAATTTGCGCCAGCTGAGATTCGAACCGGGGTGCTCAGTTTTGTTAGACGAATACTCTCTCTGCGTGCCAACGCCGCACATCAAATTGCATTGACTAAGTGCGTACATATCATTAAATCGTTAATAGTACCCGTTAGAGATGAGTTGGGGATTAATTGATCTCCAATTATACCCATAAGAGATGAGTCGAGACTATTTGATCTCCAATAGTACCAGTATGAGACTAGTTGCGACTAATTAATGCCCTATTGTACCCGATTGAGAGTAATCTCGGAATACTCTCTTTAGGGATTAGTCGCACAATTTTTTGCAGGGGTATTACACAGTAGGGAGGCAAAAATATCACAGCTAAACGGCCAAATACGCAAACTTAATTTTGGTCTCTAGATTACGATGGCGTTTTCAGAAAATCCGTATCACGTCAAAATTTTGAGATATTTAGGGGGGAAGTTTTAGAGTTCTGAAAGTGAATTTTTCGTCGTTAAAAACACTGTGCTCTGGTTTTGAATTTTTTTATGGGTGAAGGTTTTGATAACTGATCTTACTTAACTGGGATCTTCTAAATTCAATGGCGTCCTCCGTTTTTCCAGATTGGCTTTGNATTTAGGGGGGAAGTTTTAGAGTTCTGAAAGTGAATTTTTCGTCGTTAAAAACACTGTGCTCTGGTTTTGAATTTTTTTATGGGTGAAGGTTTTGATAACTGATCTTACTTAACTGGGATCTTCTAAATTCAATGGCGTCCTCCGTTTTTCCAGATTGGCTTTGGTTTTCGAGATAACAGTGCTTGAAAATCTGCTTAAATTTTAGGTTTTTTGTTAATAATTACCTCAGTTTAAAGGTTATTTAACTAAAATTTGCACGTGACTGTATTTTGATATTACTTTAGCTATTTCTGGAAATCATGGAAATCGGTTGACTATAACATATAGCTCCCATAATATAACCTTCCACCTTATACGAGCCCATTAAAACTTATTAATCTTCCTACACTTTCCAGTCGCAGGCAAATGCTTGGTACAGTTTTTATACAGGAACGCACTTGTGCACAAGGGTATATTAATTTTTTTCACATAACGGTTGTTTGTAACAGCCAAAACGAATCGAGATAGATGTAGACATAAATGCTCAGAATGAATAGAGAGATCGATTAAGCCATGTATTTCTGTCCGTCTGTCTGTCCGTCCGCCGTGTAAACGATAACTCGAGCAAAAATTGAGATATCNTTTTTATACCCGAGCGCACTTGTGCACAAGGGTATATTAATTTTGTTCACATAACGGTTGTTTGTAACAGCCAAAACGAATCGAGATAGATGTAGACATAAATGCTCAGAATGAATAGAGAGATCGATTAAGCCATGTATTTCTGTCCGTCTGTCTGTCCGTCCGCCGTGTAAACGATAACTCGAGCAAAAATTGAGATATCTCAACGAAATTTGGTATGTAGGTTTCCGTTAATACAAGGTAGGTTGGTGTTGAAAATGGGCGAAATCGGACTGTAACCACGCCCACTTCCCATATAACGGTAATTTCCAGAAATACGAAAACTGCGATATTTTAGTAACTACTGAAGATAATTCACTCAAAATTGATATTTACAATAATTTTTAGACGAAAAATAAGAATATTATAAATTTTTGGAAAATGGGCGTAGCCACGCCCACTTATGGTTACATGTGTATATCTTGGTAACCGCTGCACCAATTTCTTCCAAACTTGGCACAGTTGTTGGCCTTGGTACAGCATAAAAAACCGCCGAAACTTTTTAAAATCGGACAATAACCACGCCCACATCCCATATAACGGTAATTTAGAGAAATACAAAATCTTCGATAAATCAGTAAATATTGAAGCTAATTTATTCAAAATTGATGCTTGCAACAATTCTTTACCAAGAAATACGTTTATGGTAAAATTTTGGAAAATGGGCGTGGCACCGCCCACTTATGATAACATATATGTATATCGGTAACCGTTCTACCAATTTGTACCAAACTCGGTATTTTTATTGTGCTTGCCACATAAAAGCAAAACGTTGAAAATGATTGAAATCGGACTAAAATTACGGCAGATTTTCATATAAGGGTGAATTTCAGATATACTTGAAACTGCAATATTTCGAAATTTAAGGACGCTAATTTAATCAAAATTGATACACTCCGGCTTACAATCTAGCGGTAGCTTTCGGAAAGGTGAAAAAACATATATTTAATACTTGCGCCGGGTATTAAATGTTCGGCTCCACCCGAACTTAGACTATCTTAATTGTTATAGTTAAATTACTAACAGGCTCAATTTCAAGTCTGCTTCTTCTGGGCCAAGTTAGCCTTAATGTTCCCTCCCGGGTATCTAGACACTTTTGTCCCCTATTTCTGAAAGCTTGTATAATTAATTGTGAATTGCACGACCCACTCCGTTGCATATGCCAGGATTTTAACTCTCATTGCAGCACGTTTGATATATCAGATCCGCTTTTCAGCATTAAGAAATCAATACGGTCCTCTCTCAATAAATTAATCATTAATATAAAGACATAAAATCGGCTGGTGAATTTAGTTCTGTAGCTGAACAGGTTTAGATCTCGACACTTAACAAACTCCTTCCTATCGGTNCAGCACGTTTGATATATCAGATCCGCTTTTCAGCATTAAGAAATCAATACGGTCCTCTCTCAATAAATTAATCATTAATATAAAGACATAAAATCGGCTGGTGAATTTAGTTCTGTAGCTGAACAGGTTTAGATCTCGACACTTAACAAACTCCTTCCTATCGGTGCAAAAATTGAAAATACTGGTTCCGTATGTCATGCGGACTGCGCCCCTCGTGCGGATGGGCGGGAATCGAGGGTAAAAGCCGTTAGGATTATTATTATTATTAATTGTGGCAGTATTAATTAGAAAATTTGAAAAATATCCTTTGAAATTTTTATCCTTTAATATCTTTATATATAATAATAAGATTTAAATTAAACTAAGATTCTTCAAAACTCATTCAAAATTAAAAATCTTGAAGGATAATTTTTTTAAAGGATATTTTTGACATGTTCCAGAAGGATAATTGGAAACAAAAGGTGTAGTTAATCGACCCTATTAAGCTGGCAGTTCAGGGTACTATTTTATATATATATAAGGAAAATTTGAAAGCTAGGGGGGAGGGCTCGAGCCCCCCCCTGCCCCTACCTGGCTACGCCCATGTGACTGAGTAATTTCACATAAGTTGGGAACCAAAAAACACAAACCGAAATATATCATATTAATTGATAAAAAACATCGAAAATTTTGCGAAAAACTTTTATTCATCATATCATTGTCTTTGGAAACTCCTAAAGATGAAAAAATTTAAAAAGCTTTGCAATAAATTAAACAAGTTTTGTTTCGTTTGTGGTAAATTCGTTTTGAAATCAGACCAACGTAAATAAGTCTCAAATAAAAATGCACTAGCATGTTATAAATGGTACTTTATACAATCTGAACCTGCACAAAATATATACACTCCCGAATTCACATGTATTTCGTGCATTAGTGCGATGAATTTTTGGTGGACAAAAAAACGATTTTCGTTACCATTCGGTTTACCAATGATTTGGACAAATCCCGGAAAACACGAAGCTGAAAATTGTTATGCATGCACCAACAATACATTTGGGTCCAATCGAAAAAGTAAGTAAATTTAAATAAAACCATGAAGNGGCGGGAATCGAGGGTAAAAGCCGTTAGGATTATTATTATTATTAATTGTGGCAGTATTAATTAGAAAATTTGAAAAATATCCTTTGAAATTTTTATCCTTTAATATCTTTATATATAATAATAAGATTTAAATTAAACTAAGATTCTTCAAAACTCATTCAAAATTAAAAATCTTGAAGGATAATTTTTTTAAAGGATATTTTTGACATGTTCCAGAAGGATAATTGGAAACAAAAGGTGTAGTTAATCGACCCTATTAAGCTGGCAGTTCAGGGTACTATTTTATATATATATAAGGAAAATTTGAAAGCTAGGGGGGAGGGCTCGAGCACCCCCCTGCCCCTACCTGGCTACGCCCATGTGACTGAGTAATTTCACATAAGTTGGGAACCAAAAAACACAAACCGAAATATATCATATTAATTGATAAAAAACATCGAAAATTTTGCGAAAAACTTTTATTCATCATATCATTGTCTTTGGAAACTCCTAAAGATGAAAAAATTTAAAAAGCTTTGCAATAAATTAAACAAGTTTTGTTTCGTTTGTGGTAAATTCGTTTTGAAATCAGACCAACGTAAATAAGTCTCAAATAAAAATGCACTAGCATGTTATAAATGGTACTTTATACAATCTGAACCTGCACAAAATATATACACTCCCGAATTCACATGTATTTCGTGCATTATTGCCATGAATTTTTGGTGGACAAAAAAACGATTTTCGTTACCATTCGGTTTACCAATGATTTGGACAAATCCCGGAAAACACGAAGCTGAAAATTGTTATGCATGCACCAACAATACATTTGGGTCCAATCGAAAAAGTAAGTAAATTTAAATAAAACCATGAAGTTATGTATAGTTTGCCCTCACCTTAATTGCTGAGTGTATGAAATAGGTAAAAGTTTCTGTATGCTTGGAAGGTACCACGCCTAAGTATAACCAACCTTGGAAAACCTGCAGCAGATGTCCAAAAAAAAAAAAAAATGGTGCAGAACTTTTTTAGTTTTCTCCACCGAACAAACAAACTTAACATTTGTATATCGATGGCTGAGTGGAAGATCTACCTATCTCGACAGCCAGTTCGAAAACGCCCTATCTCAGAAAACTTTTCAACAACGCCCTACTTCAGAATTTGATTGAAGAACGCACTATTTCAGAATTTTATTGAAAACATCATACCTCAGAATTTTGTTGAAGAACGCCCTATCTCAAAATACATTGAAAATGTGCTGAGATAGGGCGTTTTTAAATCGGCAGCTGAGATAGGTCGATCTTCCACTCAGCAATCGATATATGCGTATATATGTACGTACATATACTCATAAATATTTAATTCAATAGATCGGTCTTGTGTCGGCCACAAAGGTGTGCCGAGCCGAAATTTCCCTGTTGCACATAGTGATGCATTACAAGTTCCAAATCATCCATCCGAACTCGAAACTGTCTATGATTGCAAACAGTCTATGGCAATGCCATTACCCCTTGATGATGGATCTAATTACATTCCGATTGAAAACAATTTACCGTCTTTCATATCCCAAGAACACCTAAACCGCATGGTGCGTAAATTACATAACAACCCCATAANTCATCCATCCGAACTCGAAACTGTCTATGATTGCAAACAGTCTATGGCAATGCCATTACCCCTTGATGATGGATCTAATTACATTCCGATTGAAAACAATTTACCGTCTTTCATATCCCAAGAACACCTAAACCGCATGGTGCGTAAATTACATAACAACCCCATAACTCCCATAACAACGCAATGATTTTGGCATCAGAACTGAAAAGCGTGAATGTTTTAGCACCAGGAGTAAAAGTAACGGCCTACAAACATAGACAAGATCAGTTTATGCCATATTTCAAGTTATCGGAAGATGGCACTCAGGCTTATTGCATTGATGTTCAGGTTTGATGAATGAAATGGGAATTACTAACTATAAACCCGAAAAATTACGTCTCATTATTCAGACATCAAAGCGAAGTTTGAAAGCAGTCTTGCTCTATCGCGATAGTAGCAAGAAACCCGTTCCCATCTTGTATGCGGTTGGAATAAAGGAATCATACGAAACAATGCAATTAATCTTAGAGTGCATCAAGTACGAAGAGCACAGGTGGCGCGTGAACTGTGATTTTAAAGTTCTCTCACTACTATCAGGCATGCAAACGGGCTACACTAAATACTGTTCTTTGTTCTGTCATTGGAATAGTAGAGCCAAATGCAATCACTATACCAAATGAGATTGGCCAAAAAGAAAGAACAATCGATTGGTCAATTCAATATAGTTCACGAGCCCTTGATAGCGCTTAATAAAATCATGCTTCCCGATTTACATATCAATCTTGGTGTTGTTAAGGATTACATCAAACAGTTGGTTAGAGTCAACGAAACTGCATTCCTATATTTGAAAAATAATGCCTTTCCAAAACTTTCCGTTGAAAAAATCCGTGAAGGTAGTTTTTTGATTGTATATGAGTGAAAATCTCTCAAATGGTTGTAAACCGAATAAAGTGACTTGTGCGAAAATATCTTGACCGTCCAATTTTAGGTGGCCCATTTGAGAGATTTTCGCTCATATATTTTATTATATCTCTCTCTTGCTTTAAGTACCCTATAATTTTTATTTCAGGTGTGCTTAATGGACCGGACATCAGAAGATTAATGAAGGATCAAGGCTTCTTGGAAATTCTTGATGGCACAGCAGCCGTTGTATGGGATGTAGTTCGGTCTTTAATTAAACATGTTCTGTGTAAAAATCGTTCACCAGAATATGCCATTGTTATTGCGAACTTGATGGAATCTTTTGACGCCTTTGATGTGCACATGTTGCTTAAAATCCACATGATACACAGTCACTTTGACTTTTACGAGCAACAGCTTTCAACAGAAACCGACGAGGTAGGAGATAGATTTCACCAACCCATTAAGTGTTTTGAGGACCGATTCGCTGGAAAACGATTGAACTCAATGTTGCTGGTCGATCGCAGGAGACAAAGGATATTAAAACAATCATTCGAGCAATAGAAACTAGCAAAATATGCCAAAACGGGTTTGAAGAGAACCCAAATTTAGGTCCAAATAGTATATAAACTAATATTATAAAAAACAAGTAAGAAAGTCTAAGTTCGGGCGGAGCCGAACATTAAATACCCGGCGCAAGTATTAAATATATATTTTTTCACCTTTCGGAAACCTTCCGCTAGATGGTAAGCCGGGGTGTATCAATTTTGAGTAAATAAGCGTCCTTAAATTTCGAAATATTGCAGTTTCAAACATTTCTGAAATTTACCGTTATATGAAAAGCGGCCGTAATTTTAGTCCGATTTCAATAATTTTCAACGTTTTTCTTTTATGTGGCAAGCACAATAACCATACCGAGTTTGGTACAAATTGGTAGAACAGTTACCGATATACATATATGTGATCATAAGTGGGCGGTGCCACGCCCATTTTCCACAATTTTACCATAAACGTATTTCTTGGATGGCGATGATGTCAGCTTTTGTCCTTACGAGGACAGCAACCTGCCTGGCACAGGCACCTTCCCCATTAAGGGTCCAGACATTCCAGGTGCATGCCCTCAAATCGTAGTCCTTTAAACGTTTGCCGTGGTCGTCATCATAAGGGGGGGTCTCATCCGAGGCTTTGCCTTGCTTCTTCACTGGAAGTGGTTTTTACGTGGCGGGTCCCAAGCCCAGCGCACAACCCATTACTGGGACGGGGGTGGTTTCGCAACCAAATACATGTTTATATAGCGAGCCGCTTGCTCCAAGCAGACACCCGCTTGCAGCCGCACCTACTGGTGAACAGACGCTGCAGACTTCAGTGAGCCCTTAAACCGAATAAGTCAGAGTGGCCCCACCGAAGCTCCCTCTCTTTCTGCCGTGACCCAAGGCTCCACTCGGATTGGTTACCGCATCTCGCACATGGGTTGCTCACGTTGCCCAGAGTGCGCGAACGAGGACGCAAGAGTCGGGATTGAGTATAGCCATGCAACTGTAACTGCATACCCAGCGCAATGACTATACCCCATTCCACTTGATACCCATATCTCCGTATTTTGTGTAAACTTTTGGAAATATATTATAATTTATGATCCTTTGGAAAAAATCCTGACTACCAGGTAAAAAACCAATAACGCAGATTTACTAAATATTATGTCCTAATACTGTAGGGAGTATAGTAATACCGTCTTATAAAGAAATAAAATGACTAAATTAACAACACGCGAACTGCAACAAGCATATTCTGATAACTTTGACTGCAAGTCGGTACGTGTTGCCGTGGTAAGAATTGCATAAAATTTTATTCGGATATTTTTTAAGATAACACCAATGAAATGAGGGGGTATGCGTAAAAAAAAACGATGTAGGTTTTTTGGGTCAGTCTAGTATATACAATATATACATACATATACATATATACATACATATATATAAATACTATATGTAGGTGTAAAGATGATCTGTTTATTTTTATTTTTTGCAAAAATGACTGCGACTGCAATATGAATGAATTTCAATTCCATAGTTTTTAGTTTATTCAATTTGCAATTAGGATTTTAAACTGATACAAAATAAATACATTTATATTTCTTTGCTTTACACACAATCTATATATATAATACGCGAAGGCATTTTTTGTTCAGGATAAAAGATCTGCACCGCTCGCTCGATTTTCAGAAATGGGGTGTCAAATTAAAGCGCTTGACCTGTGAAGCCTTGCCACCTGTTGAACAATTAAATTCAAATTATTTAAAAATCAATGCCATCATATCCGCACCTGTTCGTTCGATTTTCCAAAATGAGGTGTTGAATTAAAGGGCTTGGACTATATGTGCAATAACGTTTTACTTTTTTGGAAAGAGTTGCCACCTTTTAAAAAATTATATTCAAATTATAAAAAAAATAATTATTAACAAATGGGTATCAACCGAAATGGCTTGTTTCTTAGCTTAACTATAGGAGGGTTGCCACCTGTTTACAAAATCATATTAGGTAAGAAAAATATGTATCACATATGGGTATGGTTTTCAGAAAGTAGAAGTTTGAAAATATTTTGAAGAGGGTTGCCACCTGCTTGAAATGTCGAATTTAGTTTACTTATACACAAGTTATATGAAACATAAAAATATGGATGTGAAACGAAGGAGAGTTAAGAAATCTTTAGTTTGAACGCTAAGGATATTTTTGATATTTTTATGATATTTTTATGTATTTAATAAGTTTAATGAATTATTAAAATATGGGTATCAGTCGAAGGGGGGTTGAAAAACTTTTATTTCTGAACTGTACTTAGCGGGGTTGCCACATGTTTAAAAAATCAAATTCAACTTAATTCATCAGGTAATTTAAATATGTATCACAATATCAGATGAATGTTATTTAAGAAGGTTTTACCTTGAAACTGCTTTTGAATAGCGTTTCCACCTGTTTAAAAAGTTATATTAAAATTATTAATAAGTTAGATGAATTACTAAAAGACGGATATCAATTAAAATGGGTTTGAAAATATTTATTTCTGTTAATTGAAATAGGATTTAAAAACATTTTAGTATGAAAATGTCTTTGATATAGTCGAATTTGGTTACCTTTTATGTACGTAAGTTTTATGAAATATTAAAATATGAGTGTCAATCGTAAGAGATTTATTAAAACTTTAGTATCAAAATATCTTTGATTAGGCTTGCCACCTTTTCGAAAAGTCGTACCGATCTCACTATATGTAAACATATACTATACGAAAAGGAATTTTTTGTGAAGGTCATTAGATTTGCACCGCCCTTCTGAATTTCAAATATGGGAGGTGGAGTAAGGACCTTGGCCTGTTTGTTTGAAGTTAGATCCTTTTTATCGGTACAGAGTAATTTGAAAGTTGATGACATTAAAAACCGACACCCAGAAACGGCTGCACGGATTTAGATGAAATATGACACTTGGATCGCTAATAAATCTGACTATAATTTGGAGTAGTTTCTATATTTTGAATTAAAATTTTATGCGTTTTAACGCCATGCGGGTTCACTAGTTTATTTTTATTTCTAGTATTCGCACTAAATAAAAACTACAAAACCAGTTTGTTAGCATATTTTAATTAATGGTAATAATATCCCGAAATATCCCGGGATTACCAATTTAAGATCCCGAAATCCCGGGATTGGATGCCTCATTGTGTACATAGTGCTTGAATATATCAATTTTTCCCTTACCTTAAACCTTCAAGCGTGATGTTTTGTAATTAAGGAAGAATTGAATATGCGCTATCTGGGAAGACAATACCTGTAATATTTATTCTATGTGTTTGCACTATATCTAGACACAAACACGTGTTAGTCAAACAGTGAAACAATTTATTATTTTCTAAGTTTGCGAATAAAACAACACACTTAAATTTAAGATATTCATAAAAAACATTTTATGAAAAAAATCCCCGCTATGGCCTTTTTAGAAAAATATATTCGTTTAAAATAAAAATAAGAGAAATCGGCCCAATTTTATAAAACCCTGCCTGACATGAAAATTTTCTCCGCGATAAGGCTAACAGATTTTAGATCGCTTAGTCAAAAATGAAACACATATATTTGAGTTTTAGGAAAACAAGGCAAATAGCAAAATCGGCTAATTATTTTTTACAAAACCGCTTACAAATCGGCTGCCGGCTAAACTGAAATTTCTCCGGCTGTTTGCTATCGAAACCGACTAAATCTAGCCGGAAAACGGCTAATATAGGGAGTTGCTTCAGGGTACAACTAAAAATTTAGCAGATTGACTGGGCTAATATGTTCAAGCATATATACATACGTATATACATGTATATCATACCTTGAATATCAGAGGATAAATCCCGTTGACAGAAATTCGGCGATCTCTGATAATAAAATAATGCTGCTTCTAGCGATCCGGCTGTCCGTTCATCATTTTTATTTATCTTTCTTTTAAGAATTGGAGCGCCTGTTTGTTCTCGCTCATTCACTCGTTGGATCTTTTTAGCTGATTTAATTTTTTTATTGCGTGAACGTTTTGGTACGATAATCGGTTCTCCGTTTCCGAGGTTTGATTGATCAACTAATACGGCTCGACGAAATTGGTGTTTTAGCACTTTTCCCACTGTGTGGAAGTTGGATGCAGACTTCCAGCACGTTTTCAACTGACAACTTCCAGACATTCCATGACATTTGCATCGTAACTCCATGTTGTTGGAAACAGCCTTAAAAATTTATTAAATCAATTGAAGAGCATACAAAAATATTATGGGTATTCATGGACACGCGTAAATACCTCGTAACCGCGCAAATCTCGTAAATAGACCAATTTTCCATACAAAATTAAGTAAGTTTACGATATTTGCATGGTTACGAGGCATTTACGCATTTTGATGAATTGCCGTATTGCAAATTTTCACACTTGCTTGGTTATCAGTTTGCCTGGTTATAGATTGATGGATTAATCAGATTATTTAAGTGCTGTAATCTGAATAAAATATAAAACCACATATCCCCACAACAAGGCAGGCGATAATACCTACATATGTACGTATAAAACATTGGTTTTTAAGGTTAGTATTCTGTTCACAGATGTGAAATTTTACCAGTTTTGTTTGTGTAGTTCAGGGGCGACTCTAGCAAATATTTTGGAGTCTGCTTTAATATAGCTTCTTTAATTATATTCCTAATAGTTGGGGAGCCCACGATGCTAAATCGGGATTTACTCGAGCGTCGTGGGGACCTATTGGATTTTGAAGTTTAGATGATAGAAAGAGAAAAAAATCATGTGATGTTTTTTCTTTCAGCGTTGGGTGGAGGATCTACAGGCTTACAAAATTGTAAAGCAAAACTGTTACATGGATTTACTCGAGCGCGTCAGATATTGATAGTGAATAAATAAAACGTTTTTTTGATGACGGAGATATGCTAATCTGCCGGCTTGTTATGCAGGGGTGGGCGTATGGAAGGGTTAAATATGGGTGAAAAAAAAATTACTCGAGCGCCAGATATTCACAAGGGATTTTTAATAGGCCCGAATGAAGCTCCCATTCAGTAATGTGACGATTTAGATGAGACGCAAGCTCGTGGCGTCTTCTTCAAAATGCAAAAACAAAAATCGCTATTTGAATTTTCTCGAGGGCATCAGATTTTCATACAAAAGGTTCATCTCGATGCCCTAGTCGTGCTGTTCCATAATCTGCCGAATATCTAAAGGGGTTTTCTCAATCGGACGGTTTAACCAATTTTTTTTCGTTATTGAGATGCACAGTCAACCAAACAATTATTATTGTAAGCTAGAGACCCAAAATAATTATTATCCTAATATCTGAGTTCAAAAACGTCGCTTTGTTTTAAGAGAATTTTTTTTCGTTTTTGTATAATAATATTTGGGAGAATAATCCTTTTTCGTCAAGCGGGACAATTATTTTCAGATGGAAATTATTTAGATCTTTTCATAATAATTATATGGGATTTTTGTTATTTTATGGCCTTATAACAATAATAAATATAATAGCACTGGAATACCTGCGCTTGATTTTAGTTGGCTTCACAAATGAAAAAGTGGAAAAAATAAACAATAATTTACAAGGCGAACTTCGAACGGTACATAGGCAACTGACTGAGTCGGCNGTCAGTGGGATCGTCGGTTCGAATCCTACTGAAAGAAGTCTGATGAGGAAATGTGGTGATTTCCGAAATAGCTATCACTTCTACCAGTTTTCAAAATTATTGTTGCTTTTCCACAATAGTTTTTCATCAAAAACGGCCTCAAACTCAATAAAAATTGTTGAATATAATTATATGGGATTTTTGCATATCTAGTCTCTCGGGACGTTTACTTCAAGACGACAATTATTTACGTATTTTCATAATAATTATGTGTGTAGTGAGTGACGGCAAAATGCAACATAAGCATTACCCGTTGACACACATTCCATTATCGCTGATTAAGCAATTCAACATTGTAAGCAAAGCAGCCTTGTGCATTGCTCGCTGCATTGAGCGACGCCGCCACTGTACAAGCAGAATATTTGGGCGGCACGTTATGCACTGCGTTTTGATTGGTTGCTTTGCAAATTTGGAATGCTGAATCACAAAGCACTGGAAGAGAGGCGGAGCTATGAAAGTGGCTTAGGAAATAATTTGTGTATAAATAGCATTAAGTTTGAACAATAAAATTAGATTATGAATGACATGCTTTGACTTCATCATTTCTCCAAATTTGGCAACTGCAAAGTTGCCTAGATAAAGTTTTCGGCGGCCTCACGGCTGCCTATCGAACGGCAGAACCTTCTCTGCTTAACAAAGAAGAAGGCTATTAATAACAACGATAGAATATAGGACCTCCACATGGCGATCCTGCCAAATACGTATTCATTTTTCACATTGTTGCACCATCATGATAGCCATCACGGGCTACGAAGTCGGTGAGGGTGTGCAAATAGACAAAACGGTAGTAAGGTACGAGCCACCAAAGGTGCACAAACCCGAAATCAATGACAATAAAGACTCTGAATTCTATGCAGTCGGCTTCATAGCACTTTTTATAATCCTAGTACTTGTGGCCATGTTCACGGTATTAGAAAAGTATTTGAAGAGACGACTACGTCGGATGAGAATTGAAGCACAACGCATATAAACGCGGCTAAGGACAGGCAGAACAGCATCAGAATACAACACATGCAAATTGGGTGCAATTCTAAATTAAGTTTAAACCAATATATAAATACAATACATAGAATTTATTGCATTCATGTTAGTAATATATAGCAAGGCTATATTGATGTAATACAAAATATAATACAGTAAAACCCGCTTAAGTACCTCACGAAAAATGTCAGCTTTTTGAGGTACTTAAGCGGGTTGGGTACTTAAAATAACCCGCTTTAGTACCTCGATTCGGGTACTTAAACGAACATAATTATTAAAGTAGTTACTTCTTCTTGTTAATAATAATATAATAATAATAATAGATTGGCGCTTACACATATGTTAGTGTTTGGCGGTCCCTGTGGTGTAGTGGTAAGCAGTGCGCGCTTCCACTCCGCAGCACCTGGGTTCAAGCCCTGGTCAAAGCACCACCGCAAAAAAATTTTTAAAAAAGGTTTTTCTTAACAGCGGTCGCCCTTCGGCAGGCAATAGCAAACCTCCGAGTGTACTTCTGCCATGAAAAACAGCTTCTCATAAAAATACAACCGCCGTTCGAAGTCGGCGTAAAACTGTAGATCCCTCCGCTTTGTGTGACAAAATCAATGCGCACGCCACAAATCGGAGGAGAAGCTCGGCCAAACTTCTTCTTGTTAACTTGCATAAATATATAAATCCTTGATTAAAACATGAACATTTACCATGAACCAAGATCGTAGCATTATTTATACAGACATACAAACAGTGTTGGACATACCATTTTGGACCAAATTCAGAATAATATTGTTTGCCGCTTCTTTATTTATTAGTTTCGAAGATTTTTCAATTAAAATACAGATAATTCCCTAACAAATACCATATAAACCTAAGCTTAAGATTTTGAAAAACACTAAAAAAAATCATCGAAACTTCAAACTTTTTCTCATTTTTATTGCCCATTAAATTTTAGTGTAATAATGTGCAAGTTTCATGGCTAAAAATTACCTTTGCTTTTTTTGACATTTTTTGCCGAAGGTGTGTAGTGCTGCCACTGAATTTCAGAATATGTAAATATTTTAAAGAATGTTAAAAGAGCACTTAAAAGGGGAAAACTATAAGTAAAATGGTAAATGGGGTACGAAAATTTCNTTTTCTCATTTTTATTGCCCATTAAATTTTAGTGTAATAATGTGCAAGTTTCATGGCTAAAAATTACCTTTGCTTTTTTTGACATTTTTTGCCGAAGGTGTGTAGTGCTGCCACTGAATTTCAGAATATGTAAATATTTTAAAGAATGTTAAAAGAGCACTTAAAAGGGGAAAACTATAAGTAAAATGGTAAATGGGGTACGAAAATTTCAGGTACTTAGGCGGGTTGGGTAAATAAGCGGGGAGGTACTTTAGAGAGGGATTTTCTTCAGATTACATTAAAAAAATTCACGGTGCACAAAAATGTTGGTTATTTAAGCGGGTTAGGTACTTATGCGGGGGGTACTTAAGCGGGTTTCACTGTATTAAGAAGGGTAGACTATGGACCAATGGATTAAGTTAAAAGAAAAATTCACATCATTTAAGGAAGTATTCCACATATATAAGATTACTAAAATAAAAGAGGAAACTGTAAGAGAGCACCTATTTATCTTATTTACAACTTTAGACAATTTCAGAGGTACACTCAACCATGATACAAAAAAGAAGGTAGTTTCATTACTACTATTTTTTTTATTATAAAGCAGATGTTTGACATATCTCCAGATGTAAACATTAAGCACAGCTTTGCCGCATTGAAATTTTTTGATAGGGGAGATTATCTTTTAAATATTTGGGAGTAAAATTTACATACAAACAATAGTAAGTTGATGTGCTCGATAATCAAATTTGAACGTTTTTCTCAAGCGTTTAAAAGATCTTTTGAATAATATCGATGTGCAGAAATGAAGAAATAAAATAAAATCTAGTTTTGAAACATTTATTTATTAAAAAGCTGTTTTTCATTTTATTTTAAACAAAATAAATAAATTTACATAACAAAACTCTTTTTTTTGTTAAATAGTCCGAAGAAGATGTATTGTTAGATATTTCGTCATTAAAGCATAGTCCGAAACCAGGATTCGGAGAAGGTTGAATGGGCTCATTGCCCTCACAATGAAAGGAGTCACAATTCAGAATTATGCGGGAGTGAAGTATCTATAAGTAACTCTGGATACAAAACTATCGTGGAAATCTAACGAGGAACACAAAACCTCTAAAGAATGGACAGCATTTTGGCAATGTAAACTGGTCTTTGGTAAAACATGGGGTGTGTCACCATAGGGAATCCTCTGGATTTATACCTCTATGATCAGACCCATAATTAGCTATGGTCAGTGGTATGGTGGAGCAGATTCTTAACCAGGAGCGTGGAAAGTCTGCTTGCAAAACTTCAAAGAACTACCTCCGTGTGCGGTACGAAAGATTTCTCTACAACACGTGGCGTTTCTCTTGATGCGCTACTGCACTTACCGCCACTTTGTGTCTTCATACGTAGGGAAGCCTTAAAGACCACCTGCACACTAAAAAGAAATGGATGCTGGTATAACACTGAGTGGGGCCAGGCGGAAATTGCTAGCGGCAGAGATCTGAGCACTTGTGTCTTTTCAATGCCACAGGATAGTACGCCACCTTTACCTTTGTTGAAGAGATTCTATAATGTTGAGTTCCCTGAGGCCGAATGCTGGTTTAATACCAGCACTGAGCCCGGACTCACACATTATCGAATATTCACTTATGGCTCCAAACCTGACTCTGGGTCAGGATCTGAGGTCTTTTTCGGAGTTAATGGGGACAAGATTAACATTTCTCTTGGCAAGTATGCTTCGGTCTGCCAGGCTGAGGTATTTGCAAACCTCAAGGATATGGACTACGTGGTGGAAAATAGTTGGAGCGGAAGGAGTTTACATGACGACCAAGCTGCACTTAACGCACTACTTACTTCCAGACTCTGAGTGCCAGTTCAATCGGGAGTACCTCCCATCGTCCGTAACTATAATAACGGGTGATTTTTTTGAGGTTAGGATTTTCATGCATTAGTATTTGACAGATCACGTGGGATTTCAGACATGGTGTCAAAGAGAAAGATGCTCAGTATGCTTTGACATTTCATCATGAATAGACTTACTAACGAGCAACGCTTGCAAATCATTGAATTTTATTACCAAAATCAGTGTTCGGTTCGAAATGTGTTTCGCAAACCCAATTGCTGCGAACGGCGACGAATCGACATTTCACGGTCTTCAGCAACACTCTCAGAAACAGACGCAATATTCTCTTCTGTACGCACTGTAACTATTCGTGTGGTTGGTTTAATGTCCAATAAAGTAAACTGAGTGCGAAACTTGGTCACAATCGCATTAATTGTTTGCTCACTTGGTCGATTATGTAGACCATAAATCGGACGTAAAGCGAACCGAACACTGATTTTGGTAATAAAATTCAATGATTTGCAAGCGTTGCTCGTTAGTAAGTCTATTCATGATGAAATGTCAAAGCATACTGAGCATCTTTCTCTTTGACACCATGTCTGAAATCCCACGTGATCTGTCAAATACTAATGCATGAAAATCCTAACCTCAAAAAAATCACCCGTTATGTATCATATCATGAATTTCAATTTGCGTTATTGCGCATATCGAAGACAAATTTCCTTTTAATTTTGAAAATGTTTTTTTTTTTTACAATAAATAAATGATTATTGAGGACTAGGTAGCACGAAATGTCACAATCTGCTTAGTTCTCAGGTAGTTAATATGGTGACAATGAAACTACCTTCTTTTCATGCACTCAACGTCTCATGCACTCATGCACTCAATTGGCTTAGATATATTCTGGCAACTCAGAGACAAACTGCTTAAAATTGTATCAAAATACGATTTTGATATACTAATCCCTCATTCAATCACAACAGAAATACAAACCCCAACAGAAATTTTAAGCTCAGAGTCAACTCAAAGCATAAAAACAATGTCCGATTTTAATTTGCAATTGGCCTCAAAAGCTATTCCGAGTTTTTCCGGAAACTACAGGGAATTGGAAGCCTTTTTAAAAGTAACTGTAATCATATATAATGACTTATCTGAAGATGGCAAAAGTGCACTAATAGATTTTGTAGTTTACGTAAAACTAAGCCAAGCGGTGAAAACAAACGTGACTACAATACAAACTACCCAAACATTCCAAGAACTGAAAGATTATTAAAAAACAAATACAAACACACAGCCTCCTCAGCTTAAATGGTGTCATGGTATATTTCACAGTGTGAATTGTATCATGCCTCCATGAACTAAGAGGGAAGCCTGGTATTGAAGCCTTCGGCAATATTCCTTAACAATCCAAGCTGGAGTGTTGTTGTTTTGCTGAAGGTGGAAATGGCAGGATTACCGTACCAACACTACCCAAGCCAAGGTGTGTAGGCAACCGTGTCGATGGATGAATGGCCAGCGGGTAGTAAAAAATGGCTGGTCGCGTACGGTCCCCTCCGATGCCCGGGCAAGGTCGGTTGTAAGGACTACTCATGGGACCACATATGGAAAACCAAAGCAAAAAAAACCAACAACAGCAACAACAAACAAACCAACAACAGCAACATGAACAGCATACCACCGAACAAGGGGACGACGTAACTCTGTCAGAGGAGGAGCAGCCCCTCAAATCCCCGAAGACAGGTAAGATGGTTGCAAGTACTCTTGGTGGCGCCAGCCATAGTACCCCAGTTGAACAAGCGCCAGAAAACGGCAGGGTGGAAGATGCCAGACAAAGTATCACCACTCTGCAAATAGTCAAAAATAGCAGCGGTAGTGCCTGCCGTAGGTCTCCGGACGAACAACCAACAACCAGAAAATCGGCGGCCGTTGCAGGCAGCAATTCCGCAAAGCAGCAAAGAAAACCCTCCTGCGTGGTCATGAGACAGATGTACCAGAAGGCGCTGGATATGTTAGATAAAATTGACAAAAATGCAGCGGCCGGTGCGGTACATGAGCTTGACGAGGAAGACAATGCAAAATACATGCAAATAGTCTAAGAGTACGAAAAGTTACAGACAGATCGTGCATCCACACTCGAGGCCACCGAAACAAAGAAACGGAACCGCCCTTATAATGAAGGCGGCCAAGGGGCCATTACAAAGAAGGCTAAGCAAGGAGGTGATGCGGAGTCTGCAGCAACCGCGAAGCATCGCTATTTTAGTGACGTCGCCAGAGACCACCTACAGGCGGCGATAGTAGATGAAAATAGCAAGACACCGCTGGCAGTACAGCAGAAATGGGTGGAGATTGATGTGAGGCTGTCGAGCCTCGTAATGAACTACGTACTCGACAACCCCGAAGGTCCTTACCCAGAGTTCGACTCGTCGGAATCCCTACGGGGATACCGGGTAGTCAAGTGCGCGGACCAGTTTTCCCTGGATTTCCTTGCTGGATGCGTCGCTAAGATCAGCGACTTTTTTGTCGGCTTGAAGCTCAAGCTGATCTCAGCTAAGGACATTCCAAGGAGACCACGTGCGCGCATTTGGCTGCCTCCGATGGATGAACCAGGCGAAAAGTTGCTGCGGTGTCTTAAGCTACATAATAAAGACATACCGGCGATCGAGGAATGGGAGCTTATAAGGGTTGAAGAGCGAAGAAGGCCTACAAATAAGAACATTCTGCTAGCTATTTGCGCAGAATCACTAGACGCCTTAGAGAAGGCTGACTATCGGCTTCTTATCAAGAACGGTATAAATGCATTCCTTGGCTCTAATTTCAGCACATCAGAATCAGATAAATTATAGTCGTCGGCTGCGAGGCGAATGCAAGGCATCCAGTATGGAGTAGTTCTACGGAGAACGATCGAGGTGACTCTTTACTACACTTCTTATTACATACTAACTTTAGCATCTGCAATAGAGGTAATCCACCCACATTCATATTCCCGAGTTCAAACCGGTTGTCCGAATGGGAGGAGGTGCAGTATCTAACCCTGTTGTCAGAGAACGACAGCGTGTCTGTAGAAGAGTGGAGAGTATCTGTTAGGCCTTGAATGTCTGATCACCGTCTGATCCCCTTTAATCTGCACATAATTTCCAACACCCCCTCGAAATGCAGAAACCCCCACAGGACTAATTGGGAAAGATATAGTAACACACTTAAGCATAAACTAAGTAAGCTCCCACTAAATACAACTGTCACTACTGTTGAGGACCCCAATAATAGAGTAAATAATCTAGAAGAGGTTATGAAGAAAGCCTTTGAAAGATCAACTCCGATTAGTACAGCAAGAAAGAAATCCCCACTCTGGTGGAATGGGGATCTCAGAGCCCAAAGAGACAAAATAAGGAAAATCTACAATGATTGCTTTAGAACTAAAAAATGGGCGCCTTATAAAAGCGCCCTAAGATCTTATACAAAAGGAATTGAGAAAATCTAAAACTAAATCCTGGCAATTTTACTGCTCTTCTATAGATAACTCTAAAGACTCAGCCAGGCTCCGCAAAATCCTATCAAAAGAGCACACAAATATCACAGTAATTAAGGGAGAAAACGGGGTGTGGACGAATACAGCTAGTGATTCTCTAAACACGTTAGTCAAGTTCCATTTCCCCGAATGTATTCGACATCCACCCACGTCAGGGTCAATTGAACCTGGTTCAACTAGCAGTATACTGTTGAACTCGATCGTGAGCAAGGAAAAGATTATTTACGCTATCAACAGCTTCTCTCCCTTCAAATCCCCTGGACCAGATGGCGTAATCCCAGCAATGCTCCAGAGGGTGAAGTAAGAGATAGCACCATTACTTGAGACTATTTTTAAGGCTACTATGGGCTTGTGCTACATTCCTAAAAGCTAGAGAAGGGTAAAAGTCGTGTTCATACCCAAGCCAGGAAGGAAAAACCACGAAACAGCAAAAGATTTTAGAACCCTTAGCCTTATCTCCTTTGTGCTTAAAACAATGGAAAGGTTTCTCGACATTTATATAAGATCGTTGCTAGGTGAAGCGACACTCTCAACAGCACAACATGCATACATCAAAGGCAGATCCACTGAATCTACTTTACATGAAGTGGTGAGCTTATNTCATACCCAAGCCAGGAAGGAAAAACCACGAAACAGCAAAAGATTTTAGAACCCTTAGCCTTATCTCCTTTGTGCTTAAAACAATGGAAAGGTTTCTCGACATTTATATAAGATCGTTGCTAGGTGAAGCGACACTCTCAACAGCACAACATGCATACATCAAAGGCAGATCCACTGAATCTACTTTACATGAAGTGGTGAGCTTATTAGAAAAATCGTTGCACTTTAAACAATATACTCTGGCGGCATTTCTTGACATCGAGGGCGCATTTAATAACATTGAGGTTGACACCATCATTAACTCTTTGATATATATTGGTGTTGACGACAGTGCTTGTAGATGGATACGATCGATGCTAGTCAATAGAATCATTCAGGCAACAAATGGGGCTAACTCTATTATACATCATGTGAGCAGGGGAACTGCACAGGGGGGAGAGCTCTCTCCACTGCTATGGGTGATAGCCCTGAACGGTATATTGCTAGAACTCAATAGAGGGGGAATCAAAGTTGTGGCGTATGCGGATGATGTTGTAATAGCAGCGTTAGCGAAACTATTGAAGAAATCTTGGGAAGGCTACACGCTTGGGCTGCGAGAAGCGGCCTAAATGTGAATCCGGCCAAGACAGAAATTATCCTATCTACAAACAGACACAAAACACCACAATTCAAGCTACCGTCGCTAGACGGCAAGGCACTCTCATTGTACCCCAGCACAAAGTATCTTGGAGTCGTACTGGATAACAAACTTAACTGGAAAACTAATGTCGAATTCCGTAGACAGAAGGCCTACATAGCATACTACACTTGCAAGAGAATCTTCAGTAGAAACCGGGGACTAAATCCTAAACTTGTCATGTGGATGTATACCGCAATCAAAAGACCAATTCTAACATACGGCGCCTTCGTTTGGTGGCCCGGCCTAAGCACACTATATAATGTCAGCAAACTAAGAAGCATACAAAGGGCAGCAAGCGCAGGAGTAATAGGAGCACTAAGATCCTGCCCGGCAGAAGCTCTAAACGCCATCTTCAATTTAATTCTTATTGATCTCCATCTGAAATAAGTGGCTATGAAATCGGCAGTCAGACTCAGAGAGTCAGGCCTTTGGAGGACTACACACTTCGGACATGGGTTGATCATAAATCAAATGCAATTAAATAGGACGACAGATTATATGGTAGGCAATTTGGACTTCACGTAACGTGCAAGTGCTATTCCCATCCAGAAGGGACTGGAGATGAGACAGATCCAAGATGGATTGCGGTGTGGGAGCAGTAGTCTACTCCAAGGAACTCGGCGTGGCTCTGTCTCTACGGTTGGGAAATAATACAAGCATCTTCCAAGCGGAAGTCCTAGGGATCCTAGAAGCCTGCAAAATCCTAGGCAATAGAGTTAGACACAGGAGTAAAGCAACAATATATTCTGACAGCCAGGTGGCGCTATTGGCAATAGCGTCACCGGTTACCAAATCTAAGCTAGTTGGGGAATGCAAAGTAATATTGCGTTCAGTGTCTATGTCAAATACCGTCTCTCTTGCCTGGTTTCCGGGACATAGGAAAATATAAGGCAATGACAAGGCGGATGAGTTGGCGAAGGCAGGAGCCGGTTTGGATGAATCCCAGGCGGGGGCTTCGAGTAATTTGAGCAATGTTTTTTTATGATATTGACATTTTTGGTAGGAACTTTTTAAATTTTTCAAATTATTGATATATACTGCAAAGATTTTTACATTGGTATTTAATAATATAATTTATTTAACATGAATTAGAAAGCAGCTGCTGACAAATAAAATTTACAAATTTTCTTTTGTTTATGAAATTGTTCAAAAACTCGAAAATTTTGAACAAACATTTGAGCAGTTGAGCAATGAACGAGTTTCGAGCGAGTATCGAGCTACCCGCATTGCTCGATACCCGGGTATCTAGAGCTCTACTAGCAACATAGGAAGTGCATAGACAAAATATTTATCCCCCGCGAGATGTGCATCAAAATGGCGCAATAATGCGCTAATTGTGTCCTGGGTAGCGACTAGGAAGCACTGCAACCAACCAACAAACACGCAACAACTATCCCACATATACAAAACCAACCTGCCAATCTTACACAACGAAATTTAAGTGTCACTAACTTCAAAAACAAAATTTTACATCTAATATCTGAATTGAACACATTGCAAATAGGACAGCTAGGTACAAATGCAACAACTGAGCAAAAATCTTTAGTTACTAAACTAAATGAGCAATACAGTCTAACAATACTTAAAAATTGACTAAATGACAAACTCAAACAAACTGTATTTGCAGCACTGCCCAACTCTTTTGACACCGCTACTGAGCTCGCGCTAGAGATAGAACAAGGAAATCAACACGAGAGCAGAAACGTTATCCCTGCAAGAACAATACGCGTTATATAACGAATCGTGTAATGCAGAGTTGTAACGTAAATGCATTGCATACTCCCATAGAATGTTTACCTTAATTTCCTAAGGGCGATAAGAAAAATCTAACAGGATGTTTCCTCTACCTGCGATTTCTCGTCTCTTTCTAACGCAGGTATAACCAGATTATATGCAGCGTATACCTGTGCTCTTTACTCCCATTATAAATGTTGAAGAAACATGTAATGTATAACTAGTTAAGCGTAACGAATGGAGATGTTATGTGTAATGAGTTTGGCATAACGTGAAAGCATGTTATGTGTGACTAGTTAAGCCTAACGTAAGGAAACGTTATTTGTAGCTATTGAAGCCTAACGAAGGAAAATGTTATGTAAAACGAGTTAGGCATAACGTGAAAACATATTATGTGGAACTAGTTAGTCATAACGCACACATTAGTTACACATAACTGACATACAAGAAATGAAATTTTGGAGTTTTGTAATAAATATTACAAATTATTTTTTTATTTTTTTTTACAAATTTGAACACAAGGGTATGTAGATTCTTATACCATATTAAGCTAAGATATATGTATGTAGATATACTTAACAGCAAAAGTGTGCATACACCATTACTTTTTTAAATTTCACAATATTTTGCAAACTAATTTTTCTTTAGTTTTTTTTTAAAGTATGGATTATCGTTAAAAAAAATGCCATATAAACCAAGGTTTCAAATTTTGTACAAAACTAAGGAAAATTCAACGAATTTCAATCAAAGTTTTCAACTTTTTAATCAGATTTCATAGCAACTTCATGTAGTATGTAGTCTGCGTGTTGTTTTCTGCACGCGTTGTTTTCCAACAAACAAAAACAAACAAAGGCCATAACACTGCGTAGTTGGAAATTGATTAAATAAATGCAAATTTTGATGTAAAATCGTTGAATTTTTCTTATCATAATTTGTATAAAATTTGAACCTTGGTTTATATGATTTTGTTTTCAGCATGATCTATATTTTTATAAAAAAAGTAACAAACAAATTTTAGCTCATCAAATATTGTGAAATATAAAAAAGTAATGGTGTATGCAGACTTTTGCTGTCAAGTGTATATTAAATTTAAAAATTAAAAATAAAAATTCATTTTAAAACGTTAAATGAAACAAAGCTTATATAAAAACAGAAACAATAAGAAAAAGGAATAATAAGACTATAAGAAAACAGCCTTTTTTTTGTTTTTGTGACTGAGTCCAACCTATTTTCTCACGTTTCATTCAAAGCCGGCAACGCCAAGCGTTTTGTAAATATCTGTAAAGGAAAAAGGAGAAATTTAAGAAAATGCAGAAATCTTTAATAACGTCAACCAAAGTCAGCTCCGCCAGGGCACGCTTTTGCCACTTACCTTCCAAGTTGAAACTAGATAACAATTTGTCTGTGAACAAATGTTTGACTACAACGTCAACGTCGTCAGAGACACCTTTTATTTTTAGGAGATAAGTTTTCTGAAATATGAATATGATTAAAAATTTAAATTTGAGATTGAAGTGCTCAAGTCAGTACCATAGTTTGGGTGTAGTTCAGGTCTGCCAACTTTTCCTCCACTTAGAGAACGGCAGCCATCGTTGTCATAGGCATCATACTCGCTATTTCGTCCATTATTGGGTCGCTAGCTTCGCCTGTCATCTTGCAAACACATACCTCAATTTTTTTTGTTGCTACCTTCATTTCGCACAATATTTTGTTGTGGGTAGCAAACTCCGCTTTTGTCACCATCTAGATGTTATAAAGTAAATAGACATTTACCGTTATAATAAATAACACATTTAGAGTAATATGAAAAAATTAAAAAACAAACTTCATTGTTTCATCTTTGCTCCAGCTGGTTTTGCTTCTGTACTACTTCTTTCAGTAGCCCCAATACATTTTCAAAGTACTCGGAATCGACTGTAAATCCGGCGTCATCGGTTGGTGTATTGTCGGTTGTTGGTGTTGTGTGTTCGTCCTTAGCCTGTCCACGATCGTACTTCCGCTTCAAATTTCCTTTGAAAAGGTCATTCTTCTCTGGATATATTTGCCCTCTTGATTGCATTTTGGGCAACCCATTCTTCCGTTAAAATATTGAACAACACTAAAGAAAGATCGAGCTGGGGAATCGCAAGTAAAACGCACGTTGAATTTCTTTACATTTTCTTCCGGACCTACTCTGAAGCCACTTTCTCTTAGTATTTTTACTTCCTCGCAAAAGTCTTTCATGAAGTCATCGATCTTTTCTGGTTTTTTAATTCCAGAGAAGCATGGTATTAAAAACATACGCATTTCACTAAAACCCACTATCGACCCCAGAATTAGCTATAAAACTCGACTTAAGCTGCGAAATTGCTTAAGACCATCGATGCCTACATCTATTAGTACCTCATATTTATTATTGAAAAAGTGAAAGGTGTCTGAATCAAAATGATTTTGAGTACCCATATACAAAAAGTCTCCATTTGGAATGGACTTTACTTCAACTTTCCGTATATGGGTACTCAAAAGAGTCTTTGCGGAAAGCGGCAAGTCGCTTACTCCTATACGTCTCAAAGTTTGGAGCAAATCGTCTAAGTGATGTTGGGAGATATTGCTTCGTAATGTCCATGCTTTTAATTCTACACTTTTTTCTTTTTGGCTATTCTCCATAGCTACTAGATCTCCTAATTCACATTCGGGCACAAAATCTTCATCACTAAAACTGGACGCAATACCCACACATTCGGCATCATGTGTTTCCATATGGCGCTATCACTTATTCCACTTCCCGTAGCACCAGTTTCCTCAAATTCAGTTGCTTGAGCAAGTTCAAAGAGCCTTTTATATATTTTTAAATTTTCCTCGCTTCGTTTCTTCTCTTAGCAAAGTGTCGTTTTTGCATTTTCAGTATCACTTTATATTTGCCTTTAATCTTGAGTGTTTTTTTCTTTAATTTTATTAATTTTTGATGAAAAATGTACAACTTCTGATATCAGATGCAACCGCACGCTTCACAAAATATTTTAAACTAAAGTTTTAGACATGTGGCTTTAAGTGTGTTGGTGAAATAGCAATTTTTGTTTGAATTTTTTGGAGTTCGTGTTAGTCATGTCTGGTAGGGAGGTTTATCAGAAACAATTACAGAAACAACAATTACACGAATAATCCTAATAACTTTTACAGGCGAAACACGAACAGCTACTACAACGATCAATCTAGTGACATGTACAATAACAGTAATACCTATAATAATAACAGAAGACCGCACAATAATACAAGAAACATTTCTATCCAGAGACAAAGCAATAACTACCATAATACGAATAGGAGCTCGAACAACTCAAGAGCTAACAATCACAGTAATAATCAGAGAAATTATTCAAATGAAAGACAGACTAATAACTGTGATAGGAACAATCAGAGATCCTTCCCCAGAAATCAGGAAAGAAATGGTCGCCAAATGAACGTTGTCCAATTTCAGGGAAACGTAGGCGACCCGGAGGACTACAGGTG
Organism: Rhagoletis zephyria; assembly: GCF_001687245.7. Classification (NCBI taxonomy): domain Eukaryota; kingdom Metazoa; phylum Arthropoda; class Insecta; order Diptera; family Tephritidae; genus Rhagoletis; species Rhagoletis zephyria. Next base: position 134,669 of record NW_016158112.1, on the reverse strand, counting down.
CACTCCTCCGGGGGACAGGGACCCACAAACCACACTAATCGTAAAAATATTTATGTAGTTACACAGAATTTAACAAATTATATAACGATACACAATATAGAATTTAATAAGCCTATGACATTCCTTATAGACAGGAGCAGACATTTCGGTATGTAAAAATCCATTCAACAACGAATTTGACTTTGACACCTACTCCAGATGCAAATTAACAGGAATAACAAGAGAATAAATTTATTCAGTATATTCCTTATAGAAAAAGATAAAGCAGTATTCGGATTAAAAAGATCTTCTAACAGTTTCCAAAGGATGTTAGCAATTGCACTGAGTGGTTTAGAATCAGAAGCTTTCCTTTATGCAGATAACATCACTGTTTTCATTGGATGTTCTTTAAAACATCACAATAAAAACCTCTTAAAAGTTTTGAAAGAAATTAAATGCAAGCAAATTTCAATACTTGAAATCAGCAGTCATTTAATTGGGACATTTAATAACGGACAAAGGTATCAAAACCGACCCAGCTAAATGCGAAGTAGTACGCAATTACCCGAAACCAACAAATCCAAACGAAACAAGAGGATACATTGCATTCTGCAATTATTACAGCCGTTTTATTCCTGACTTTGCACAAATCGTCAAATGTCTAAATTCTCTGTTGAAAAAAGGAAAACCTTTCATTTGTTCTGAAGAATGCGAAAAAGCATTTAATAATTTAAAAGAGAAGTTAATTAACCTACCAATACTACAATACTCAGACTTTGACAAACCTTTATACTTACAACAGACGCATCAGACTTCGCCTTAGGAGCTATTTTATCACAGGGAGAAATAGGTCACGATTTACCAATTTCATTCGCAAGTATGTAAATCATTACAAAAACATGACATCAACAAACCCATTATAGAGAAAGAGCTATTAGCAATCCATTGGGGAATTAATTATTTCAGAACTTATCTCTATGGCAGAAAATTCATAGTAGTAACTGACCACTGAAAACTAGTGTCATTGTTTTTACACAGAAATCCGTCATCGAAAATGACAAGAATTAGAATAGATTTATTAGAACACAACTTCGAAATTGTATACAAACAAGGAAAAATAAATACTAACGCAGATGCATTATCACGCATCAAGATGGATAGTGACATATTCAACTTTTACTATGATTCCAATAAGTAAAAATTAAAAAGAAGATAGGAAAAGTGTTCATTTTTTTTGCATTCCAAAACGTCAAAATACAAAGTATCAGTCTCTTATATTTCTAAACTGTACTAGAAGGAAAAGTCTCACTTGCACAACCTAGGAGAAAAATAGCATCTAACCGTGGTTGCGCACATTTGGCATTCAAATTTGCTGAGGTTGAGAAATAAAAGAGACTAATGCTTTGTACTTTGGCGTTTTGGAATGTACCCATTATAACAAGGGGCAAGGCCGCAAAAATGAATTAGCGCAAGAAAATACGAATACCGGTACACACATTAACAAAGAAAACAAAACTTCCAAGAAGCCTGATCAACTTCATATTTGGAAATGTACATCTTTTAATGACGGAAAGAAAATAATAAATTATAATAATATAATATAAAATAATAAATAAATAAATAATTGAAATAATTAATAATGAAGTGCACATAACTTGTAGTGATGACCCTTTGAATCTAGATTCAATGTTGGAGAAACTACATAGTTTATTGAGAAATTCACATCTAAAGGAGATAGCCGTTTATGAAAAAGTTTTTATATTTAACAAGTAAGAAAATCTAAGTTCGGGCGGAGCCGAACATTAAATACCCGAAAGCTACCGCTACATGGTAAGCCGGGGTGTATCAATGAGTAAATTAGCGTACTTAGATTTCGAAATTTTGAAGTTTAAAGCAGTTCTGAAATTTACCGTTATATGGAAAGCGGCCCCAATTTTAGTCCGCTTTCAATAATTTTCAACGTTTTGCTTTTATGTGGCAAGCACAATAACCATACCGAGTTTGGTACAAATTGGTAGAACGGTTACCGAGATACATATATGTGATCATAAGTGGGCGGTGCCCCGCCCATTTTCCAAAAATTTTATCATAAACGTATTTCTCGGTAAAGAGTTGTTGCAAGCATCAATTTTGAATAAATTAGCTTTAATATTTACTGATTTATCGAAGATTTCGTATTTCTCTAAATTACCATTATATGGGATGTGGGCGTGGTTATTGTCCGATTTCAAAAATTTTCAGCCATTTGGTATCCTGTACCAAGGCCAACAACTGTGCCAAGTTTGAAAGAAATCGGTGCAGCAGTTACCGAGTTATACACATGTAACCATAAGTGGGCGTGGCTACGCCCATTTCCCAAAAAATTATAATATTCTTATTTCTCGTCTAAAGCTTATTGCAAATATCAATTTTGAGTGAATAATCTCCAGTAGTTACTAAAATATCGCAGTTTTCGTATTTCTGAAAATTACCGTTATATGGGAAGTAGGCGTGGTTATTGAGCGATTTTAAAAATTTTCGGCCATTTGGTATGTTATGCGAAGGCCAACAACTGTGCCAAGTTTGGAAGAAATTGGTGCAGCGGTTACCAAGATATACACATGTAACCATAAGTGGGCGTGGCTACGCCCATTTTCCAAAAATTTATAATATTCTTATTTTTCGTCTAAAACTTATTGTAAATATCAATTTTGAGTGAATTATCTTCAGTAGTTACTAAAATATCGCAGTTTTCGTATTTCTGGAAATTACCGTTATATGGGAAGTGGGCGTGGTTATTGTCCGATTTCGCCCATTTTCAATACCAACCTACCTTGGATTAAGGGAAACCTACATACCAAATTTCGTTGAGATATCTCAATTTTTGCTCGAGTTATCGTGTACACGGACGGACGGACAGACGGACAGACGGACGGACAGACAGACATGGCTTAATCGATTTCTTTTTTCATCCTGATCATTTATGTATACATTTGTCTATATCTATCTCGATTCGTTTTGCCTGTTACAAACAACCGTTATGTGAACAAAGTTATAATACCCTTGTGCACAAGTGCGCTCGGGTATAAAAATATTGATATGAATACATTCAAGAAGAAATATAATGAATTAGAAATGAATAAACGCGCGCCAATAAAAATGCTTATATATGAAGCTCCAAAAGAAATAGAAAGCATGATACTTAAATATAAATTGATAGACGAATTTTACTGCTCAAACATTGCAGGTCACTTAGGAATTCGAAAGACTATTTTAAAACTCAAACAAAGATATATTTGGAAAAATATGAGATAGATGGTCAAAGAATTTATAAACAACTGCAAGAAATGCACACAAGCCAAAATAGTAAGACATACAAAAGAACCACTTGTAGTGATAAACACGCCAATGTCAACATTCGAAACCATAACGATTGACACTGTAGGCCTACTACGCATATCAAACGGCTACAGATACATATTAATAATGCAATGAGATTTATCGAAATTTGTGATAGCACACCCAATTGTAAGTAAAGACGCGAAAACAATAGCAACCACTTTAATTGAACAACTAATTCCCAAATAGGGTTTCATTAAAGCATTAAAATCTGACTTAACACTAAACAAATATTTTCCACGCCATATCACCATCAGACAATAGGTTCACTTGAGAAAAACCACAGATCACTTAACGAATATTTACTTTCATTTGCCAAAGATTATGATCCCGTATTACACTTTCGCATACAATACAAGCGATAACATAAGCAAGCTAAATGAAATTTATGACATGGACAATTATGCCAATGAGTTGAAACTGAGACTCCAAACCTCAGTGAAGAATGCCAGAAATATATTAAATATTGTAAAAAATAAACGAAAGTCAAAATACGACAATAATGTAAACAAAGCCAAGTTCGAAATAGGAGGCTTAGTTTATGTAAGAGTAGAAAACAGAAAGAAAAACTAAAAGATCTGGCCATAGCCCATATGAAATTGTAAATACAAGAGGAGTAAATTCCAACATAGATATTAATGGTAAACATAAGGAATTACCTAAAAATCTATTAAAAAAATACTGAGGATTTAGCAATACAATATGTAAGCAGAATATTAATTTATCCATATAGAAAAACCCATGTACAGCATTTCCATATCTCCATTATTTTAAAAAATTATTTCACTATTCCACAGAAATAATTTTTCGCTTGAGGGAGAGGGTGTAGTGAGTCACGACAAAATGCAACATAAGCATTACCCGTTGACACACATTCCATTATCGCTGACCAAGCAATTCAACATTGTAAGCAAAGCAGACTAGTGCATTGCCCGCTGCATTGAGCGACGCCGCCACTGCACAAGCAGAATATTTCGGCGGCACGTTATGCACTGCGTTTTGATTGGTTGCTTTGCAAATTTGGAATGCTGAATCACAAAGCACTGGAAGAGAGGCGGAGCTATGAAAGTGGTTTAGGAAATAATTTGTGTATAACAAGTCTATTCTGCGCTGGTAATAACAAGTTTGTAACCGGTAAAGTTCCTGTCAATTTTTAAACCCTTTTCGCATTCTGTGTACTTTTGTAACCGGTAAATTTTGTTACCATCTCATAAGCTGGTAACAAAGTATTGCCCCGTGAAATATGCTATGCCAGAATTTGCACAATTCTTCATAGCTGAATCGCTGAATATTTTAACTGCATTACCAACGTTACCAACTGGTAACATTTTTTGGTAATAAAATTTCCCGGTTAAAAATCTTCGGTAACGCGCAGAATAGACCTGTAAATAGCATTAAGTTTGAGCAATAAAATTGGAATATGAATGACATGCTTAGACTTCATCATTTCTCTAAATTCGGCAACTGCAAAGTTGCCTAGATAAAGATTTCGGCAGCCTATCGAACGGCAGAACCTTCTCTGCCTAATAAAGAAGAACGCTATTAATAACAACGATAGAATATAGGACCTCCACCTGTAGGACTTTTAGTTTTTTTCATCCTGCGGGGGGCGTTTATTTCAAGACGCAAATGATTTACGTCTTCTCGTAATAATTATATGGGACTTTTATTTTTCTCGTCTCTCGTGACTTTTATTTTAAGGGTATAAATTCGCTGGCAACTCCGCAATCTGCCATGACATTCCGGAATCGACATCAAGTGGCGGGAAAAGTGAATTGACGGTAAAAAATTACAAAATTAAGTTCGTTTATATATAAAAAAAAAATAAAGAACTAAATCGCTCCTTAAGCGATAAAGAGAAAAGAAACCACTGTGTCGAAGGGCACAGCACCGTCCACCATAAAGACCAACGGTGGTCCAGCTGCGTAGCTCTATTACCACCAACAACCACCGATTTCGCGGAGGGACAACCAACAGCATCAATATCAGCCGCCAACCAGGTAAGTATTCTCTAATATTCATAAGCATAAGTGGGTTAGTGAATTGCTCGTGGTGTTCCGTGGGAGTCTCCTTGCTCCTACTTACTCTATTTCTGCCCAACGAGAGCACGATTTCTGCTCCACCTTCTCTGTAATTGGTATTGAGTAGCTTGGATCAGGCAAACGAACATGAACACTTTGCAGTTGACGAATTACGTCAGCAAACATTTGAAGAATCGTATTGGCTTCATAAGTTGTTCCTTGCGGACTCATATGTTCTCAAGGCTCAGAAGCTGTCGAACTAACAGTCGGAATACGGTTTCGTCATTGGTGCAATGATTTCGGGGTGTTGTGCCCAAACGCGCTACCGGGATCCGAAAACGTTAACATACACGAATAGTAGGTTATGTTAGGTTAGGTTAGAGTGTCTGCCACGCGCAGAGTGCGGAGCACACGTGGGCTGGAAAAGCCCGTTGTGATACCACTGACCGAAGCCATTCGTTTCTTTCCCTCCCTTAGTAATTGAACCACCGAGTGCGTATTATATAGCAAAAAAAGTCGGGAACGTTCGCCGAGTTCAAATCGGCTAAACAATCTAGAAATTGCTTTTTGAAGAATTGGTTGTGCATGTTGGATGTTGACTAGGGCGGGACAATTGCAGAGATAGTGTTCGATGGACTCCACCTCTTCCTCGTCTCTGCAACTGCGACAGAAATCGTTGGTGGAGTATCCTAACCTTTTTCCGTGTGTGCCCATCAGGCAGTGTCCGGTGGTTACCCCGACTACTAATCTGAGGGAGGAACGGTCCAGCCGGGTGATAGCTATGGATCGCTTTACATCAATATTTGCCCACATTTGCCTGGTAGTATGGCAGGTGGTTTTCACAGCCCACCTTATATTTAACTCTTCAACGAGTTTCGCCTTTAGTCTATGTTTGCAGGAGGTTAGAGGTATGCCCGCATTCCGAGCAGAATTGACTACAGATATTTCCGTCCCCCTCTATGCCAGCTCGTCGGCTAAGCAGTTGCCAGGGATGTCCCTATGTCCCGGGACCCATACAACAGTCAAGGAGCAGGTTGAGATAGGGCTGCCAGATATCTCCGTTGCCAAACCGGGACACTTTGGTAAATCTAGCACAACAACACCCCCGCTTCCCCCCGCTTCCTTTCCTTTCCTTTAGACAAAAATTACTTACGTACGAAAGTATGTAGTAAAATTTTATTTTGACAAGACAAAAACAAAAACATAAGAAGATGAGATCATTTCAACGTACACCAACAAAACAAAACAACCTATCATAACCCAATCTCAAAATAAACATACAGTGCCGCCCAAAATTATTGGCAAGCCACATTTTTTTGTTTTAATTTTTTATAAAAATACAGTTTATACTATATCAAAAAACATAAAAATAAAATTTCTAAACTGTGTGTAAAACTCGGAAAATTTCAATAAACCTGTATACAAATTTGCTTTTCTAATCTGAGTGTTTACGAAATGACGAGATTGTAGCTTTTGGTTTTCAATATATGTTTATACGTTTAATTCCAGTTTAACTCTTAAGCCTAATTAACAATAATGATCGATATGTGAGTGTGTGTGTGAACGCTAGTATGAAAAGGAATTTGAATGAATGAAAATAGCTTTGTATGTAGGTATATAAAAATGGAATAAAATGTAAATTCCAAGATTGGCAACGTTTTAAGTGATACAAGTGGTATGAGATTTCAAGTTAAATTAAAAAGGTAACCGCACGTTACAAAATGAATAGTATTGTAGATTACAATAAACAAATGAATATCAAAATAGAAGTTGGTTGGGTAAAGTTACGCTGGTGGTGATACTTCCCGCGTTGATGTGCTGCAAAACGGCCAGGAGATCCTTGTGGATTGTAGTTCCGATGAAGGTCCTCGATCGGGAAAGGTGATTTGCAAAAAGAGATCGATGGCAAGGTGGCGGCCGCCTTTATAGGCAACACTGGAACTGGATTCCCGTGCACCTTTCGACCTTCCAGCTAAGCAGGGATGCTTTTAGCTGAAAGTGATGCAGGGATGCATAAAGACGTGGGAAATTTAAGGGAGCGCAAGTCCCTTAAACATACCGGCCGAGTTGCACCGGTGCAAGGCTGTCCCGNTACCTCTGGTGAAGTTCTTTCAGGTACTCCTCTTTCCAGCGGAGACTGAACTGTTGGTGTAAGATCTTTAATTTCTCCCATCTATTCTGTAGTGAAAGGTTATCAACGGCAATAGGTTCTGGGGTTGCCAGGAGAGGCGCACCACGCAGAAAATGACCGGGTGTTAGAGCTAGCAACTCTTGGGGACTATCGGACATAGGGGATAGTGGACGCGAATTCAGAACTGCTTCGATACGTGCCAATAATGTAGCCAGTTCCTCGAAGGTGAACGACTGACTTCCCGCAATCCTTTTGAAATGGAGCTTGAAGCTTTTTACCGCAGCCTCCCAAAGTCCGCCCATGTGAGGAGCGTTTGATGGCAAAAAATGCCAATCGAAACCATGTAGCGTATATTTTGATCGAATATCATCTGAGCATTCCTTGAGGAATCGTTTAAAATCTTGTTTAAAGGCGCGATTGGCGCCCACAAAGNTGGAGCTTGAAGCTTTTTACCGCAGCCTCCCAAAGTCCGCCCATGTGAGGAGCGTTTGATGGCAAAAAATGCCAATCGAAACCATGTA
>NW_016158112.1:108042-124132 GCF_001687245.7 Rhagoletis zephyria | reverse complement strand
ATTCTGTGAACAAATCGAAACATGTAAGCTATTACTCGCAAAGCCTTTGACCAAGATGAAAAGCGATCTAAGATGTCTGGTTGGTTGTCCAAAGTATGTAGAGCTTCTACTTTACGTTCTTCGAGTGGGGAGACCTTTTGTCGAAAAGATAATGACCATTGGTCGGGGGGTTGGAGCAGCCATGCGGGTCCGTGCCACCAAAGGGAATGTTGTACTAGGTCCTGTGGCCTGCAGCCTCGCGTTCCCAAATCTGCTGGGTTGTGGTTCGTGGATACGTGACGCCATTTGAGATTTCCGACACTTGCGATGATTTGTGAAGTCCGATTCGCCACGTACACCTTCCAATTGCATGGGGGTTTTTCAAGCCACGCAAGCACTATCGACGAGTCGGACCAGAGANTCGACGAGGCGGACCAGAGAAAGACTTCTATATCTTCTAGAGGCAGTTGATTGATGACATTCTTAATGCATTTGGCTAACAGGACTGCTCCACACAGTTCTAAGCGCGGAAGACTCACCGTTTGTAGGGGTGCTACTTTCGTTTTTGAAAAGAAAAGATGTGACGCAACTAAGTTGGGTGATTGGGATAGCAAGTAAATGGCTGCACAGTACGCCTTCTCGGAAGCGTCGCAGAAACCGTGAATTTGAATTTTTTTGTCTGGAGAGAACTCCGTCCATCTTGGGATTTGAATTTCTTGAATCATGGGTAAGTCCGATAAAAATTGGTGCCATTTTTGAAGTGAAAGTGGTTTGACGCATTCGTCCCATTCCGTGCCTTCCAACCATAGCTGTTGCAATAGAATTTTCGCCTGAATAATAATTGGCGCTAGCCACCCTGTGGGGTCAAAAAGTTTCGAAACTGAGAATAAGATTTGTCTTTTTGTAGCACTTAAAGGAGGCTTCATTGGCTCAATTGAGTAGGAAAAGGAATCGTTTAATGCATTCCACCTGATACCAAGCGTTTTGGTGAAACTTGAGCAATCAAATTGCAAAAAGTCTTTATCGAGCAAGTCTTCCACTGGAATGTGCCTGAGCAGGTCTGGATGATTTGCGGTGCTCTTCTTTAGGGGGAAACCAGCTGATTGTAAACATTGAATTAGTTGGGATTGAGCATTTACGCAAGATGAAAGGTCATGTCCTCTTGATAATATGTCATCAACATAAGTTTCAAGATTCTTTGGACTAAAGGATAAGAAGCTTTTGAATCATCGGCTAACTGATGTAAAGTCCGAATAGCGAGATATGGAGCGCAATTTACTCCGAAGGTGACTGTTCAAAGCGCAAAATCAGTGAGTTTATTTTCGTTTTTCCTACGGAAGGGAATTCTTTGGTATTGCTGATCGTCTTCGTGTAGTAGGATTTGGCGGTACATCTTTTGTATGTCACCGTTGAAGACATATTTGTACAAACGCCAGTTTAAAATGACAAACATTAGATCTGTTTGTATGGTGGGACCGATGTGCAAAACGTCGTTAAGGGAAGTTTCGGACGCTGAAGGTTTGGAGGCGTTAAATACCACGCGAACTTTGGTGGATTTACTGTCTGGTTTAACGACTGAGTGGTGAGGCAGATAATACGATAGGTACTTGCCATTTTCCATGACTTCATAGGGAGTAATGGGCTTCATATGGTCTAGGGATAGATACTCTTCTAAGACTCGATTGTATTCTTCTTTGAGATCCGGGGTCTTAGTGAGCATGTGCTCCATTCGAATCGCTTGCTTCATCGCTTGCGAACGAGATGAACCGAGGGTGAGATTAGACGGAAATTCAGATTTGAATGGCAATCGTACTACATATCTTCCATCACTCTGCCGATGGTGGTGTCTTTATAAAATTTCTCGCAAAATGCATCAGCATCTGACAGTGGATGAGGTTCGGAGATTTCTTCAATCTCCCAGAATCGTTTAAGCTGAGAATTAAGATTTTCGCTTGCAGCTTCAACTACATGGGTATGAAAACTAGAACACTCGACGGATTTCTGTGGCCCACTTAAGTACCAACCAAATATGGTATTTTGTGCGAGGAGGCTTCCAAAAATTTGGTGCTTCACTCCTGGGAGGAGGATTTGTGGAATCAGGTCACTACATAATACTAAGTCAATTTGGCCGGGGGTGTGAAAGGTTGGATCCGCGAGGACTAGATTATTGACTTCGGATAAATTAAACTCTTGTATTTGGAATGTTGGTAAGAAACTGGCAAGTTTTTGAAGAACGATTGCTCGAGTTGCGATGCGAATGCTACGTCTTCGAGCTATGAGAGTGAGGTGGCAAACTCGATTTGAATTCTCGACTATCTTTCCGCCCATACCGGTTACTGAAAAGTTTTCTCGAAATGTAGGAAGTTTCAACCTGTGTTGAGCTTTTTCGGATATAAAGGATTTTTGTGAGCCTTGATCGATGAGGGCTCTTAGGGTATAGATCTCGCCCAAATGTTCAATTGGAACTTGAGCGGTTGGGAGGAGGGTTCGTTCATGGTTTGTTGAAAAATAAGCCTGGATATGGGTAGAACTTCCAGCAGCGGCAATGGGTGATTCCGCGCAATTACCTTCAGTTATATCGAAAATTGGATGTCTAGACTGACTGGAGGAAGCTTCGACCGATTGTGTATGCAACAAGGCGGTTGCATTTTTGGATGGTTTGGTATTTGGTTTACTAGCTGGCATCTTTTGCTCTGGCTTGCTTGTTAGCTGGGGATGCAACATGGTATGGTGAGATTTCTTACAATGGAGACATCGAAACGCGCTTGGGCATTTTGCGGCAAGGTGGGTATAAGCCAATCAATTAGCGCAAAAGCCGTTGCTTTCGATGAGCTTGGTTCGCTGGAGAACCGAAAGTTTCCGAAATTCCGGACAGTACCTAAGCGGATGGTTTTTTGTGCATAATTTGCATTTTGTTGATAGGGTCTCTTGCGAGTGATAAGATTGTATCTTAGCTGGCGTTTTTTGTGGGAACGAATGACGGACTTTTGTAGTTTTATAGCCTTGCAAACGCTCAACCACTTCATATCGACTAGTTAGAAACTCATCCAATTGCGACCAACTGGGGAGGTCTCTTCTTGACTTGAGAGACTGTTCCCATAGGGACAGGGTTTCTTCGGGCAACTTTGTAGAACATAAATAAATTAAGATGGGGTCCCAATCTAACACCGAAACACCTTGAGATTTAAGGAAGGAAAGACAGTCATTGATAGTACTTTGAATTTTCTGGATTGCTTCGCTATTTTCAGAATTAGCTGAAGGAAGATTGAATAGCGTTTGAAGTTGTTTATCAATCAGAATTCGCTTGTTTTCAAAGCGAGCTCTCAACGCTTCCCATGCAAGAGGAAAGTTTTCGTCACATAGCTTGTAATGCTTTACTACAGTCCCAGCTTTTCCGCGGGTTTTATTTCGTAAGTGATATAATTTCTGTGCTGGCGTTAGCTTCGGATGATTAAGATATACGGCCGTGAACATATCACGAAACGAAGGCCAATCTTCGTAGCTACCATAGAAAATTTGTGTATCACAAGGCGGGACCTTTATACAGGGGATGGAATTGTCCACAAAAGTGGAGGAATCACGAGCACTACCTCTATTTTGCGAGGAGCTGCCTTGGAAAAGTTTGAGCTGATCGAGTATTTGCGATTTGCAGATATAGTAACTATCAGTACACAATTGGTACTTTCCGGTTGCTTCTTCTTTAAAATCTTGGGAAATTTCGTGGTCATCCGCAAGACAGACCTTTTTATAGGACGCTTCTAACCTTTCCCATTTGACATTGAGGTCCTGAAGTTTAATCTCAAATAAGGTGTCGGTATGATCATCGTGATCTTCTTTCTCAAAATGAGCACAAAAATTTACAATGGTGTTTGACTCAAAGATGAAGTCAGCCATTAATGCAGCGTTAGTAGCCATGACTGAAAATATGATAGCCCAAGAAATGGGCTGAATGATAACCGTTGGCAGCAGTTCCAACAATAGCCTCTCAGAGAATTAAATTAAATTTGGTTGTACTTAGTATTTTCTTATTGAAGGAAATCTGCAAAAGTGTTTTCACGAAATACGTCAACGCAAGGGGCGCTTTAGGACCGTATACGTTTGAGGAAACCGGTATCTTTTGAGAGGGTTCGCAAAGTTTAGTATTTATTAATACAGTTTTTTTTCGGTTTTTTCGAGAAGTTGAAAGAATCCTTCAAAGCAATGGGTTTCACGAAATACGTCAACGCAAGGGGCGTTTTAGGACCGTATACGTTTGAGAAAACCTGAACTTGTGAAGGGATTCAAAAAAAATATAAAAGTTGTATTTTTTTTTGTAAAGTTGAAAGAATCCTTCAAAGCAAAGGGTTTCACGAAATACGTCAACGCAAGGGGCGTTTTAGGACCGTATACGTTTGAGAAAACCTGAACTTGTGAAGGGATTCAAAAAAAATATAAAAGTTGTATTTTTTTTTGTAAAGTTGAAAGAATCCTTCAAAGCAAAGGGTTTCACGAAATACGTCAACGCAAGGGGCGTTTTAGGACCGTATACGTTTGAGAAAACCTGAACTTGTGAAGGGATTCAAAAAAAATATAAAAGTTGTATTTTTTTTTGTAAAGTTGAAAGAATCCTTCAAAGCAAAGGGTTTCACGAAATACGTCAACGCAAGGGGCGTTATAGGACTGTACAGGTTTGAGGAAACCTGAACTTATGCAGGGATTCAAAAAAGATAAAAGTTATTTTTTTCCTTTAGTAAAGTTGATACAATCCTTCAAAGCAAAGGGTTTCACGAAATACGTCAACGCAAGGGGCGTTTTAGGACCGTACACGTTTGAGGAAACCTGAACTTGTAAAGGGATTCAAAAATATAAAAGTTCTTTTTTTTTTTTAATATTTAATGTTTAAATCCGTCTTCTTGGTGCACCCAAAGACGTAAAGTGGTAGCGATGCCGAATAAAACAGTTTCACGCGATACGTCAACGCAAGGGGCGTTTAAGGACCGTACACGCTTGGAGGAAACCTGGGTTTTATTTTGCAAATATAAAGGTGTGCCTTCTATGTGGGCGACCTAAAACGTAGGAATTTAAGCAATGCAATAAAATTGTTCATCGAAAATGAATGTTCGACGCACTTAACTGTATGAAACGGAAGTAGATCGAAATTGTTATTTTGAGTGATTGAAGTTTCGATAGCTGGATATAATCCAACGAAAATCGCAAATTTTCTCGTTAACACCCGCGCAAGTGAGTGTGGTTACACACTGATGAAGCGAATTTCAAATAATATCGCAAATAGTACTTACGTAGCGTAACGTAAGCATATACGCAAAATCACGTTGTATCAGAAGCACTCTGTATAACAATTTCGTTCGCAGTCGTTTCACGCAACGTCAGGCGATGACGTAAAATTTGAGCAAAAACCACCCGAACTGTAGTATGATACGCAAGTGGCACAATTTTGTAAACACACAATTTTTGGTTCAATCGCGAATGTGTTTATTTGTGTGCTCCGGTCACCGGAATTGAGCCACTGGTTTATAACAAGTAATTCCAAAATATATGCTTTCCACGGTTACGTATGTATGTACGTTGACCGTATTGACGCAGCAATGCTTACGATGAAATGAATATTCACCTTTTTAATGTAGCATTACATACAATGGAAATAGTGCATATTTACTTGGTACAAGCGAAACTCGTATAAATTTATGTGCAAACAATAAATACATACAAACATACACGAAGTGGAATTTGGGGTTAAATGGCTTGTTCGCCGGCGTACGCTGTTTAGGCAAATTTACAATGCGCGAAACCAGGGTTGTTATTGTTTTATTTAGGTCGGTGTTATGCAGACAAACTTTTGTTTGCCAAATTAAATGGCGGCTGCTTAGTTTGCTCGGAGGTGGTTATGTCGAGTTTGGCACAGGGTTGCACGTTCATTATGGTTTTCATGGCTATTGCCAACACGAAATGAGAATTTCAGATGTACATAACGCGCACAATTTAAAATTTTTGTATATGACAACACCGAATTTGCTGCAGTTTGACCAAACAAAATTAGTTTGCTGTGAGAGTCGCCAAACTCGCTCTCTCCGAGTTTGCTGCAACAACAATTGCACGCAGTTTGCCAAACAAAATTTCTGCATAACACCAACCTTAGTGACAAACTGTTTTACCGCTGGCGCAGGCAGCTAACGCAACCACCAAAATCTTTATGTATATTTGTATATGCGAATATATGTCGAAACAAATAAAATAGATGAAAGTAGCGAGAAATACTCTCAAAACGACTTTATTGCTATGCACATGAAACGGATGTTCGTACGGTATATATGTATGTATGCATATACATAGGTAGATCCGTTTTAAAATAACCGTACATATATGGCGTATATAAAACACCCACGCGCGTCCTGGCCTGTTTACGGGGTTAGGTAACTAGCTAGCAACGGGACTGTATGTATATGTATATTTATTCGCAGCGCACCGTTTAAATGAAACTATTTTTTAACTATTTTTGGCAAAATTTACGTATACATACGGCAATCGTATGAACGTAAAATAAATTTCTTACGTTGATGCAAACAACTGACCGTATGAGTGTATATGCACATATATACATTTACATAAATATACATACACTACTCGAAATGCTTCTATTTATCAAATGCACTCAATATAATTCCAAAACTCCTAAGCAAATTGTAAGTGGATGTGTTTAGGGGTTAAGATTTGATTGCTTTGTATGCCGGCGCAAGCAGTGGTTTTGGCAATGCATAGAAACAGTTATGTTAAAAATATGCAAGAATTTCATACGAATGTATGAGAAACGAAAAAGAGAATTTGGCGCTGGCGCAGGCAGCAAAGCAAAATGACCAAAACGTATGTATGGATATGTACGTATGTATGTATGTAATGGCAACTAGCTGAAAGTGTTCAGCGAGTAACCAAAGCGAATGTGATTCGTATTCGCTACAAATCTGAATGTATGTATATGAGTGTATATACGTACATACATATGCACATATGCTTTAGACCGTACCGCGCAACGGTAAACGGTCTGTATGTTTGTGAAGGTATTTGGAAAAATAACGGAATACTGAGACTTACTTGCGCTTAAGGATTGGGGTACTCATTTTTCTGGGGCTCCCTCGCTGGCCGGTCACCTTGATCGAAAAGAAATCCCGCGCTGGTTCTCCTCTTTCTCTAACGGTGCTGGAATGGTAGGGGCTGATTTGGCCAAGAGTGCTCCAGACGCTTGTGGATGAAATGGGGTTTTAAATTGGCGTCCAGAATCCCACGGTGGGCAGCGGTGGATAAGTTGCAAGTGTAGGGCGTTTTATGTGTTGGCCGCTTACTTGCCTTGCTTTTTTTTTCTCACTGCAAGGTACACTTTTCTAATTAGCACTTTGAAATTTGATATTTTAAATTTTGCGATTGCAACTCAAAGGTCTTCTGCTGGCTGCCGTTGAAACGAAAAAGAAGTAATAATATGGCAGTCGTGAGAGTTGCCGACTGCAACTTTTTCTTTCGAAATTCCTTTTGATCGCCGCGTTGCCAACTTCTCATATGTTGATAAGGTGTGTTTCCGTAGGCTGTCAAATCCGGCTCGAAGGACCATGTTTACGAAATGACGAGATTGTAGCTTTTGGTTTTCAATATATGTTTATACGTTTAATTCCAGTTTAACTCTTAAGCCTAATTAACAATAATGATCGATATGTGAGTGTGTGTGTGAACGCTAGTATGAAAAGGAATTTGAATGAATGAAAATAGCTTTGTATGTAGGTATATAAAAATGGAATAACATGTAAATTCCAAGATTGGCAACGTTTTAAGTGATACAAGTGGTATGAGATTTCAAGTTAAATTAAAAAGGTAACCGCACGTTACAAAATGAATAGTATTGTAGATTACAATAAACAAATGAATATCAAAATAGAAGTTGGTTGGGTAAAGTTACGCTGGTGGTGATACTTCCCGCGTTGATGTGCTGCAAAACGGCCAGGAGATCCTTGTGGATTGTAGTTCCGATGAAGGTCCTCGATCGGGAAAGTTGATTTGCAAAAAGAGATCGATGGCAAGGTGGCGGCCGCCTTTATAGGCAACACTGGAAATGGATTCCCGTGCACCTTTCGAACTTCCAGCTAAGCAGGGATGCTTTTAGCTGAAAGTGATGCAGGGATGCATAAAGACGTGGGAAATTTAAGGGAGCGCAAGTCCCTTAAACACAGAGTTTTTATAAAAATTTGGAAAATGAAGTGTCGCGGCGAACTTGCAACGTAGAAAAAAAGGCACACGAATATATTGAGAACACTTGTTTTTATTGAGTAAAGTTAAATGAGCTTGTGTGGTGTTTTAATATCTGTAAGGATATTAATCATTACAAAGACAAATGCAAAAGTTATAATTCTAGACTTACTTCTTCGTGCTTCCTTCTCGGCTGTTCGTGAAAAGTGAAGCCGAAAGAAGCCATTACAAATTTAAATTCAGTATACTCATACAGAGTTGAAATAAAATGTAGTAAAGTATGATCTATATCAGGAATGCATTTTTAAACCTTAAGCTAGGTACTTATGTCAATAACATCCTGCCACCCGTGAAACGAAGGAGCGGCTGCGATTTGAGGTTGACCAGCAACGTCCAGCACCGCTAGCTTTGAAGCGGGTCTCTTCAAGTTGCTACTCGAGGTTATCATAAGCGCTGACCTGACCTGTCCATCAGGAGCCGGAAATACCTCCAAAACAATTCCACGCCTCTATTCGCGCAAATTTTCATTTGCATCGCAAACAATAACGACATCGCCAATCCGAATGGGATTAACCCTTTTATGCCACTTAACAAAACAAAACAACTTATCACAACTCAAGCTCAAAATAAACATACAGTGCCGCCCTTAATTATTGACAAGCAACATTTTTTTGTTTTAATGTTTTATAAAAATACAGTTTATACTATATCAAAAAACATAAAAATAAAATTTCTAAACTTTGTGTAAGACTCGGAAAATTTCAATAAACCTGTATACAAATTTGCTTTTCTAATCTGAGTTTTTATAAAAATTTGGGTTTTTATTGAGTAAAGTGAAATGAGCTTGTGTGGTGTTTTAATATCTCTAAGGATATTAATCATTACAAAGCCAAATGCAAAAGTTATAATTCTAGACTTACTTCTTCGTGCTTCCTTCTCGGCTCTTCGTGAAAAGTGAAGCCGAAAGAAGCCATTACAAATTTAAATTCAGTATACTCATACAGAGATGAAATAAAAGGTAGTAAAGTATGATCTACATCAGGAATGCATTTTTTAACCTTAAGCTAGGTACCCGCGAGGCGAAGGAGCGGCTGCGATTTGAGGTTCACCAGCAACGTCCAGCACCGCTTTGAAGCGGGTCTCTTCAAGTTGCCGAATGGGATTAAACCTTTTATGCCACTTAGTATGACGAGTAAGAGTTGGTAAATACTCTAGTACCCATCTGCGCCAAAACGTTTGTTTTAATTGTTGTAAAATTCGCCACTGCTTTCTTAAACATACCGCGTTTGGTCCAGCCGGAGTTTGTATGTAGTTTGGACAGCCCAACAGAAAGTGATTAGGAGTCAACGGCTCAGGATCGCAACTTTCGACTGATAAATGTTTAAGAGGACGAGAATTTATTAAGTTTTAAGCCTCGATAATTAAGCTCTCCAAAGTCTCGATTTGTGGAGCCACCTCTTTCAAAGTAAATTCCAACACACGCTTAACGCTTCGAACCATTCGCCGCCTGCTGATGGATCCGCCGGTGTATTGAATACCCACTCAATACCACGGCGAGTGCATTCACGCTCCATGCCATAAAAAACTTGTAACCATTCAACCTTGCTTGCTCCAACGAAATTTGTGCCCCTATCGCTCCTGATCCGAATAGGAATACCTCTACGATTGACGAAATTGCGTAGACATAAAACCACAGCATCGGTTGACAAGTCTCTGGCCACCTCCAAATGTATCGCTCGAATTGTCAAACAGGTGAACAAAGCCACCTCTTTTCTTGCCGTCGCCCGATGGAAACCATTACCGGCCCGAAAAAGTCAAGACCAGTGTACGAGAATGCTCTAACGTAAGGTGAAAGTCGGTCAGCTGGTATTTGTCCCATGAGAGGAGGCCTTGGCCTAGCTGCTGCAATTTTGCAAAATTGGCATTCACGTTTAACAGGTTTCAAAAGACTTCGAACGTTTGGGATCCAATATTTAGCTCGAATCGCACAGATAATAGCTTCCTGGTTTTGGTGATAAAACGTTTCATGGAAATGGCGAACTATGAGTCGCGACAGTGCATGATTCTTTGGCAAAATTACTGGACGTCTCGTCCAAACAGGTAGACACAGAGCATTGTTGATACGGCCCCCAATGCGCAATAAACCCTTTTCATCTAGCACGGGCGTTAATGTAAATAGTGGACTCCATTTTGGAAGATGCTTCCCATTCCGCAATACCAAAAGTTCATCCACGAAAACGACTTCCTGAACGCGCCGAAATAACAGTTCCTCTGTCTCTATGATCGCACTGGCTGTTACTTTTAATGTAGTCTCTTTAGTTTCAGTATCTTTGTTTACCAAAGCGTGAAATCTTAAAACGGCATATCGAACCCAGCTCATAACTCTAAGAAATTTGTAAAAGTTTGAAAACTTGGTGAAAGATATAACATTTTCGTGCAATCGTATCGTGTATAGCGGTTTCGCCCTCTTTTCGTTGTCGTTGTCATTTTTAGGAAGATCTGGGAATGACGGCCAATTCTATTCGCCCTTCTTTAGAAACCCGGGTTCATTAATCCACTTCGAATCTAACTCAAACATATTACAAGACTGTGGTCGCGTTGCGTCGTCCGATGGGTTTAGCGATCCGGGTACCCATCTCCATTGTGCTATTTCAGATGCATGAAGAATCTCGGAAATACGATTGCTTACAAATTGTTTATATTGGCGAGCTTCGGATCGAATCCACTGAATTACAGTCTTAGAATCCGACCAATAATTTATTAATGCAGGGTTTACTGTGTGACTCTCAGTAATTGCGTTACTTAACCGTGTTCCGAGCACCGCGGCCTGTAGTTCCAGTCTAGGGATTGACACTGGTTTTAATGGGCTGCAGCGAGATTTCGCTGCGACAAATGCAACTCTTAGTTGGTCATAATGTCTTATGCGAAAATAGGCGACAGCAGAAAACTTGCTCACTTGCATCAACAAATATGTGCAATTGTATTTCGGAAGATGGATCTTTGAAAACTGGACTGTAGCATCTAGATATGCGGAACTCTCTTATCCTGTCAAGCGATTTATACCACTCATACCATCTGTCGTATACATCGTTAGGTATTGCATCATGCCAACCTATGCTAACCTGCCACAGCTTTTGCAGCAAAATTTTTGGAACCAAAGTAAAGTTTGCAAGGAACCCAAATGGATCGAATATCGACATAGTTAAACCCAACAACTCTGCTTTTGTTGGTCGTCGACTGCCATCTAAAACAGACGTTGGTATTTTAGCGAAAGTTTACTTAAAAAAGAATATGTCTTGTTTAGCATCCCAATGCATTCCAAGCACTTTATCGCATGTTGATTTTGAACCACACATATTTTTTGAATCACACTCATGTTCTGAATTTCCGTCAATGGCCTGCAGTAGCTTTGTAGAGTTCGAAACGAAACCTGCTTTGCTGTGAATCTCCGTCACCTTTTGCGATACACATATGGCCTCCTCAATAGTAGTAAAACTATCCACATAGTCGCCAATATAGTGTCGATTGACGATTGCATCGACTGACCTCAAATTTTGACGCATTCAAATTCTTTACAAACTGTGCAGAGCATGGAGAGCAAATAGAACCAAAAATCATGGCCTTCATGACATACACATCAGGTTGTCTTGATGTATTCCCTTCACGCCAGAGAAAACGTTGTGAATTTACGTCTGCTTCGCGTATGTTTAGGCGATGGAACATCTCTCTTATGTCCCCGCAAATAGCTATGTTCCCTTCGCGGAATTTGCATAAAATCGACTGCAATGGTTTTGGTTGAGAATCATCAGGGCCCTTCATAAGCACAGAATTCAGAGAAATATTGTTGACCGTAGCGGCTGCATCGAAAACCAACCTTGGTTTATTGCCCTTGTTCACATTATAAACGGCAAAATGAGGTAAATACCAAATGCGCTCGCTAGATACTTCAGCTTCAACGGTAGAAAGTTTTCTTGCATAACCCTTCTCTATCGGCGACTTGCTTTTGCAACTCATTAAAACCATCGTCGATATGTACGTGGCGAATTGTTGGCGAATCAGAATTATTTTCATCTGAGCCGAACAATACCCAACCTAGCTTGGTCTCATGAACAGTGAAACCTTCATTGAAATTGACTACATTCAATGGACGAACCAAATTTGTGTGTGGCATACGAATCAATATTTTTGGCATTGCATTAAAATAACTTTCTATTGGAATGTCGCGCAACTTCTTGTTTCGAATACTACCTTTCGGACCATGTAACTCGACTGGTAAAAATTTCAATAAAGTGTTGTTTATGTTTTCATTTGTACTTTCCTCATCAACCTCATTCGTAAATTTTTTCTTATTTCGGAATTGTTGACAGGTGCTGACGGTAGTAACAGCTGATTCAGCAAACACCGAGTTGCCAGTATTCGAACTTCGAATGACCTGATTATGAAGCAATTTGTTGTGGTATTTTTGACATGATGCTATGCCGCATGCGCGACGTCGTGAACAATTGTGAACACTGTGGCCTGCAGAGAGGCAGCAAAAACAAAGCCTATTCTTTTTAACCATTTCCCAACGATTTTCATAATCAGATTCTTTAAATTTTACGCACTGATATAATCTGTGATTTTCATGGTAACATATACATTTAAATTTTTCCTCCGATATGGCTAGCACTGTTTTCGAAAATCTACTAAATTTCTTCGTCAGCTGTTCGGAGTTTACAGGTGGTTGATCTATCTCAGTTGCTTTGACAATGTACATTGACATTTGTTGCAGCCACGTACTGAATTCGCGTATTGTAGGATAGGGCTTATTTATAACAAATGTGTGACGTGCCCATTCTTCTCGCTTATAAATAGGTAGTTTACTTACCAGCTCATCAAGCAACGTTGGATTAGAAAGGTGCGGTGCGGCTCCAGCGTTTTCCAAGAAGGCGACTAAATTTGCGACCATTGAGCTGAGGTTAACAATTTCGTTGATTTTCCCACTTGTGATCGGGCTAAACGCTTTGGCTTTCGCGAGTTGACTGCGAATGAGTACTTCGGGTCGCCCGAAATGAAACTCCAACGCCGAGTTTACTGCATTCACGCTTGAGGGATGAATCAACAAAGATTCTACTTTAGCACGGGCATCTCCCCTCAGAGCTTTCTGCAAACGGAGTAAATTCTCGACATTAGTGTACGCAAACATATTGGTTGTTTCTTTAAAGGCTACTATAAACATTGGCCACTCTTCTGGCGACCCTGAAAACTGTGGCAAATCCAGCAATTTGCGAATACAATTTTGAGTATACGGTGGCATGTGTATTCGTGAATTGTTGTAGAGAGGCGGCGACGAATATGGGGTATTACACAATACAGCGGCAGCGGCGGGAGAATAGTCCGTATAGTTAGCATTAGGCAAGCAGCTCGTAGAAAGGTTTCCTTCTATACGATTAAATTGGAGCACAACATGTTGCATGTTGATGGGCGGTTGATGCGCAGCAGTGGCGTTAGCGTAACCTGTGTAAATATAAGAGCGATCTGAAAAGACGTCGGCAGAAGCAGCTTCTGTAGTTTGTGTGTTATGAGCGGCGTTTTTGGCGAAACTTGTATGTGGCAAAGAGTAAGCTAGACATTGTGCGGCAGATGTATACGCGTACATCGATGTCATAGGGGTTGTAGCACTGAGGCGACCAGATTCGGTAGGTGACTCAGTTACTGGTGCGTCGACGCGAGGGGCTACCGCGGTCGATGAAATTTTTTCTTTTAGACATAACCTTTCTTTTTCTGAGGCTTCCAGAGACAGCTGCAGCTTTCGAATTTGTTGTTGAAGACTTTCAATCGCTGCATCTTTTTCAATGGTGGTGCGATCGCCATCATTTTCGCTGGATGAGTCTTCATTAGAGTTAGGCATATTGGAATTCGGTTTTGTGTCTGAATTTTCACTTCGTAAATTATAGCGTGTCATGCGTGAATTTAAAATGGCAGCTTTTCACGGCAGTTCGAAGAAGAAATATTAAAAAATGTCGCGGCGAACTTGCAACGCAGAAAAAAGCACACGAATATATTGAGAACACTTGTTTTTATTGAGTAAAGTTAAATGAGCTTGTGTGGTGTTTTAATATCTCTAAGGATATTAATCATTACAAAGACAAATGCAAAAGTTATAATTCTAGACTTACTTCTTCGTGCTTCCTTCTCGGCTGTTCGTGAAAAGTGAAGCCGAAAGAAGCCATTACAAATTTAAATTCAGTATACCCATACAGAGTTGAAATAAAAGGTAGTAAAGTATGATCTATATCAGGAATGCATTTTTAAACCTTAAGCTAGGTACTTATGTCAATAACATGAAGTTTTGTAGCATAAAATTTAAGATGATTTTTGATTAAATCGCCGAAATGATCGGCTGTGCTTTTTGTCGCTTTGTATTTTTCTGTGCGCATCTTTGTCGATTTTAATCAAATAAATGTTTTGTGCCGATTGTGTTGCACAATCCGTGCACGACTCTGATTTGGAAATCAAATTTAAGGAAGCGCTTGCTGATTTGGATAGAAAAAGAAACTTTTTAATTTCTTTTATTGAACCAGCTAATAACATAATTGGTTCAGTTTCACCTGCTTTGAGTAGCAACAACACTTATGGTACTCGCTCAAAATCTAAATCAAGTGATGGTGTTGCTGCAAAAGTGCCTTCAGTTAATACTTAAGTAGCGAATTCGACACCTGTTAGTGCTCTCACTACTCACACGCGTTCGTTGGATACCGAAGGGGAGAATGCGCTGCTTCAGTCTCATTGCGAGCTAGGTAATGATGTTGCTGTTACTTCTGCTGCTGCCGAACGCCCTATTACTAGTTCCGCTCTTCGGAACATGTTAATGCTAGAGCTGCGAATGTAACGAAAGAAATAAACAAAACTGCTGCTTCGTTGGTGCTAGGTAGGGCTGGGCCGCATATTCGAATATCCGGATATCCATGCGGATTATCCGTTGACACGAATTAAATACGGATAGTATGGATATCCGGTTAATATTCGTTTGTGAAGTTATTCGGATATCCGGATTTACGAAGATCTGGTTAATATTCATATTTTCGGATATCCAAAAAAATCAACAAACTGATTAATAATATTCTTGAATTCAATTATGCACACGATAGAGTGAATTAGCTCTTGACGGACTACAAGTTGAGCCTTTGGTTTGTATCGTTTTGTCACAATATAAACAAATGGTACTATACTTGTCATGACTTTTTTAGAAATGCTACAAATTGGTAAAGCATTCACCACGACCAAAAGTATCGTAACAACTTTCATTATTCCGTCCATGATATTTTAAAGCCATGAAAAAACTCTCGCGGTCAATTTTTTATTATACCCGAGCGCACTTGTGCACAAGGGTATTATAACTTTGTTCACATAACGGTTGTTTGTAACAGGCAAAACGAATCGAGATAGATATAGACAAATGTATACATAAATGATCAGAATGAAAAGAGAAATCGATTAAGCGGTGACTGTCTGTCCGTCCGTCCGTCCGTCCGTCTGTCCGTCCGTCTGTGCACACGATAACTCGAGTAAAAATTGAGATATCTTAACGAAACTTGGTACGTGAACTTCTTTTGGGCGTGGGACGGATGGTATTGAAAATGGGCGAAATCGGATAATAACCACGCCTACCTCCCATATAACGGTAATTTTAAGAAATACGAAAACTGCGATATTTTAGTAACTACTGAAGATAATTCACTCAAAATTGATATTTACAAAAAGTTTAAGACGACAAATAAGAATATTATAAATTTTTGGAAAATATCTTGGTAACCGCTAGACCAATTTCGTCCAAACTTGGCAGAGTTGTTGGCCTTGACATAACCTACGAAATGGCCGAAAATTTTTAAAATCGGACAATAAC
>NW_016158112.1:87193-106622 GCF_001687245.7 Rhagoletis zephyria | reverse complement strand
TAAACCCAATAAATTGTGTTACCGGTTTACATACCGATCACATAGCAGTGAAAATCACTTAGATTGGTGCCATATAAAGTATATCTTCCATACCTCTGATTGTTTAGATGCGATTTTTTATATAAGTATGTAACTCCTCTATCAATGTATGCACATGTATTCAAAAGCAGTAATCTGTCAAAGTAAAATTTGCAGATGTTCATGAAAGGTATGAAGCCTTCGGCATAGCCGAAGACAGCGCTGCTCTTACTTGTTTTTATTTTATTTTTGCGAAACGACACTGATTTCCCAATACCAGGCGCTCATGCATATGAAGTACCAAGTTTTATATAGGCATAAATTTGTTTATTGAACTTTTTAATTCGTTTGTAGAAGCCTTTGAAGTTCCAAAGTAAAATTTTGAAAACTTAAAAATTTATACAAACAATTTTGTGCGTAGAAATAGAAAACTTGTTATTACACATTTACGAGCTCCTGGTATTGGGAAATGAAAATATCGTTTTGATAACGAAAAATATGGATATTCGGATAGCCAAATATTATCTTAGCATCCAAAGTAGCCGGATTTTTCATTTAGGTTTCCGGATATTCGAATATTCGGTTTATCCGGATAGTTGAAAAATCCGGATGAAGTTCCCAGCCCTAGCGCTAGGTAATGATGTTGCTGTTACTTCTGCTGTTGCCGAACGCCCTATTACTAGTTCCGCTCTTTGGAACAATAATGACAATGCTGGAGCTGCGATGGTAACTAGTGAAATAAACAAAACTGCTTTAAGCTGCCTTTAGTTTTGGAAATTGAACTTTTTGAACTCTTTGAGATCCCTAGGGAAACCCATGGTTTATCATTCAATTACAATTCTTTTTATTTTGAAATTCTTAATAATAAATTTTAAAATATCAACTGGGACGATGTTTTTGGAGTCGATGATGTAATAATTTGTTTTGATAAGTTTAGAAGTACTTTGTTTAACTTGTGTAAAAAACATATACCAATACATGCTACTCTACCATACAAGTTTCCTTGGTATTCGAAAGATCTAAAACGTCTAAAGAACTTGAGAAATAAGTTCTTTTAAAAGTATAAGGCTACCAATGAGCAGAAATACCTTGATCGCTATACGTTTTACAGGAAAGAATTTGATAGTTTAAATAAATCTTTTTATAGGCAGTATGTACGCAAATTTGAGTACAAAATCAAAAGTCACCCTAAAAGTTCCTGGCAATACGTGAAATCGAAAAAGAAAGTTTCAAGTATACCTACCTCGGTTTTTATCAGGAGTTCATAGCTAACTTAATTTCGGAGGCGTCTAATCTCTTTGCTG
This sequence comes from Rhagoletis zephyria, assembly GCF_001687245.7. Taxonomy (NCBI): domain Eukaryota; kingdom Metazoa; phylum Arthropoda; class Insecta; order Diptera; family Tephritidae; genus Rhagoletis; species Rhagoletis zephyria. The sequence continues at coordinate 105,300 of NW_016158112.1, read as the reverse complement.
ATTTTTTCTTTTCTAACTTTATTCGTGACGATGACCTTTCTAGTAGTGACCTTGAAAATTTGCTTGGTAAGAACTTGAGTGACGCACACTCTATTTTTAATATATGAACGTTAGTTCTCTCTGAAGAAGATATAATCAATGGCATAAATAATCTAAAATATTCTGCGCACACTGACGTTGATGGCATCTCAGTTGTTTTATTGAAAAACTGCATTAGCCGCACCGTTGAAAATTATGTTTAATAGGTCACTCTCCTTGGGTGTGTTTGCAGATGACTGGAAAGTAACGTCAGTCATGCCCATCTTTAAAGGTGGAAACAAAAGCGATGTTAGTAATTATAGGCCTATCTCAAAGCTACCAACTGTTTCAAAGCTGTTTGAATGTGTGATGAAAGACAAACTATTTTTTAATATTAAGAACGTGCTCTGTGCGAATCAGCATGAATTTGTTGAGGGCATGTCTACCATAACGAACCTAGCTGTTTTTACTGATGATGGCTTTGCCGCGTTTTAGAATGGCTTCCAAGTTGATACTATTTACACGGACTTTTCGAAGGCGTTCGACAGGATCTCTCACAAAATTTTGGTTGCGAAACTTGCCCATCTTGGATTTCACTCTGTGATTTTACAGTGGATTAAGTCTTGTTTAGCAAATAGAAAAATGACCGTAGTTGTAGATGGTGTCCGCTCTAAATTTGTTATGCCTGCGTCCGGCGTACCCCCAGGAAGCAGTTTGGGTCCTTTATTCTTCCTTTTTTACATTAATGGCATCAAATCTTGCTTTTCAGCTGCTAATTTCCTTCTTTATGCTGATGATCTTAAAATTTATTCAGTCATAGAGAATCCCCTGGATTCATTTGCCCTTCAGGCTGAGCTTGACATGTTGCAAAATTTGTGCGTTATGAATAGATTGTCTCTTAATATTAAGAAATGTCATAAGATAACGTTCTCTAAACTGCAGAAGCCGTTGCAAACTACAAATCATATTTCAAATTCGAAGTTAGAGCAGGTTACTGAGGTTAAAGACCTTGGTTTGGTCTTTGACTCGAAGTTTTCATTTCTTACATATATTAATAATACAATTAATTAATATCTTTTGAAAATTTCAATTTTTCAAAAATTTATTCATAAATGAATTTTTTACCTTCTTTTCATCAGTTTTATATTTTAATTGCTATATTTCCGTAAATATTCAATGAAAAATTACCAAATTTTAATGGCATATTCAAAAAAGGTAGCAGAATCGGAAAAAATATTCATATTGGAAAAATTTTATTTATTATCATTATTAAATAATAATTAACTTTGCAATAAACAATTGACAATTTAACTGAATTCACCTCGTGTTAAACAAAAAAAAAATATAAGATCCTTTTCTATAAAGTATGCACTAACATGCAGCGACGGACGGCCGTGTGGTGTATCGGTGCTGCGTTTCAACTTCGGTAGTGGTTTCGCGTATCCACGGTGATGTTTAAACAGTCGCACTTTTTTATCGGATAGAGTGCACTAAAATATTTTTGCACGAATGGTTAGTGTATACTTTATAGAATAAGATCGTAAATTTTTTTTTTTGTTTAACACAAGGAGAAGGCAGTTAAATTGTCAATTGTTTATTGCAAAATTAATTATTATTTAATAATATTAATACACAAAATTTTTCCAATATGAATATGGGGGGGGCACACCTCTTCTCCTTCCGCTCCACACCACAAAGTGCTACGGGTGACTAAATGTTTCCCATCAACTGTTGTGAGGGTTTCTGACTGGAGAGTTTCATGAGTTTCTGATCTGAGTCGCTTTATATCGAACTAATATTTTCTTTTACGGCGGCTTGGGCCTACTCTAGGAGGGATCGCCTAAAATTAATTTCCTTTCCTCAACGGCTGCCACAGCAACAGCCGCCATAACGTCTGCATCAAGCCGACCCAACATCGGCAACAAGCCGCAGCGACGGCTTCCGCAGTAGTACTCTAACATGAACACTTCCAGAGATATGCAGTATGAAATTACCGGTTTGTATGGGAGGTGCCATGCTCCCTTTTCCAATAGCTTCAATTTTTCTCCAAGAGCATGCCATGGATTTCATATATCTCCATACCAAGTTCCAGATTATTTCCAGAGATATGGAGTATGAAAATTTCGGTTTGTATGGGAGGTTCCACGCCCCTTTTGTGTATCGAGAATTTTGTTAGCCTATAACCATCCTTTGAACGTCTGCAGCAGGCGTCCGAAATTTCGAACAAATCGGTTCAGCCGTTCTCGAGCTTTGCGATATAAATAGAATCTATGTCATAGATGGATAAGAGTTGCTGCTTTTAATATTGCGCTCACTTAGTACGTACAAAAAAACATAGCAGCAGGGTTTTTATGCGTAATTATATACATACATACACATGTATGTACATAAATATTCATATACAAAAGTAAGTGTTATAAGCAATATACATAAATATGTAATTGCCTACATTATATATCCATGAACTGTACATACATATCAGGGGTATTTTCCAAATCTTACAAAGCCATTGCACGGATTAGCCGTAGCACGGATTGCATAACTTGCAAACACACAACAACAAAATACATGAGGGGTATTCACGATCCGGTGCATACTGTCTAGCATGGTGCATAGATAGCATGATTGGCTAATGTTGTTGCTGTTTGAACACATGAAACAACAACAATCATGCACTGGATCGTGAATACCCCTATGGGAAACAACATTTCCTATCGCTGCAAAATATGCAACCTCGAACCCCATGTATATATTTTGAAAATAGCATAGCAAAACAAATGCGACCCTTTGCTAGTTGTTTTGTTGTTGGAATTGCTACATATTTCTCTCATTCCTCTCATCTCACTCACTTCATTTATTTTTGCTGTATCTTGTTATTGTATTTGATACATAATTTCGCTGCTTGCTATCCATGCATGCTACCACTTTGGAATGGGATGCTCTCGTTCTTCTTCTTCTTAATTGGCGCTGTAACCGCCTAAGCGATGTGGGCCGAGTCCAAAACAGCACGCCAGTCATTTCTCTTCTGTGCTAACTGACGCCAATTGAAAATGCCAAGTGAAGCCAAGTCCTTCTCCACCTGGTCTTTCCAACGCAGAGGAGGCCTTCCTCTTCCTCTGTTCCCAGCATCGCGGCCCGCGTTGAATATTTTCAGAGCAGGAGCGTTTCTGTCCATCCGAACGACATGGCCAAGCCAGCGGAGCCGCTGAATTTTAATTCGCTGCACTATGTCTATATCGTTGTAAAGCTCATACAGCTCATCGTTAAATCGTCTGCGATATTCGCCATCACCAACGCGTAAAGGTCCGTAAATCTTTCGCAGAATCTTTCTCTCGAAAACTCCAAGAGCCGCCTCATCAGATGCTTTCATTGTCCATGCTTCCGCGCCATACACCAGCACAGGCATGATGAGTGACTTATAGAGTGTGATCTTTGTACGACGAGAGAGGACTTTACTTCTCAATTGCCTACTCAGCCCAAAGTAGCACTTGTTGGCAAGAGTGATTCTCCGTTGGATTTCAAGGCTGACATTATTATTGGTGTTAATGCTGGTTCCCAAATAAACGAAGTCGTCTACTTTTTCAAACTTGTAACTGTCAACAGTGACGTGGGTGCCAAGACGCGTATGCTCTGACTGTTTGTGTGATGACAGGAGATACTTCGTTTTGTCCTCGTTCACCACCAGACCCATTCGCTTTGCTTCTCTATCCAATCCCGAGAAGGCAGAACAGACGTAGCCCTTGTTTTTACCGATAATATCGATGTCGTCGGCATACGCCAGCAATTGTACGCTCTTATAAAGTATTGTGCCTGAGCGGTTCAGTTCTGCGGTTCTTATTATCTTCTCCAACATAAGATTAAAGAAATCACACGAAAGGGAGTCCCCTTGTCTGAAACCTCGTTTGGTATCAAACGGCTCGGAGAGGTCCTTCCCTATTCTGACGGAGCTGGTGGTATTGCTCAACGTCATTTTACACAGCCGTATTAGTTTCGCGGGGATACCAAATTCAGACATCGCGGCATAAAGGCAACTTCTCTTCGTGCTGTCGAAAGCGGCTTTGAAATCGACAAATAGATGGTGTGTGTCGATCCTATTCTCGCGGGTCTTTTCCAAGATTTGGCGTATTGTGAATACCTGATCTATGGTGGATTTTCCAGGCCTAAAGCCACACTGATAAGGTCCAATCAGCTCGTTGACGGTGGGCTTCAGTCTTTCGCACAATACGCTCGATAAGACCTTGTAACCTATGCTTAGAAGGCTAATTCCGCGGTAGTTGGCGCGTATGGCGGGGTCGCCTTTCTTGTGGATTGGGCAGAGCACACTTAAATTCCAGTCGTCGGGCATGCGTTCATCTGACCATATTCTGCATACGAGCTGATGCATGCACCTCATCAGCTCCTCGCCGCCGTACTTGAATAGCTCGGCTGGCAGGCCGTCAGCTCCAGCAGCTTTGTTGTTTTTCAGCCGCGTAATCGCTATTCGTACCTCGTCATAGTCAGGCGGTGGGACAGCTACTCCATCATCATCGACTGGGGACTCGGGTTCGTCTTCCTCACTACTTTCAGCGCTGCTACCATTCAGTAGGTTATAAAAGTGTTCCCTCCACAATTTAAGTATATTCTGGACATCGGTCACTAGGTCGCCATTGTTGTTCTTACAGGAGTTCGCCCCGGTCTTGAAACCTTCCGTAAGTCGCCTAACCCTCTGGTAGAATTTTCGGGCGTTCTTCCTGTCGGCCAGCATCTCAAGCTCTTCGCACTCACGTATTTCGGCCTCTCTCTTCTTATTGCGGCAAATACGTCTCGCTTCCTTCTTCAGTTCCCTATAACGGTCCCACATGGCTCGCGTTGCGCCCGATCGCAGCGTGGCCCTGTAGGCGGCATCTTTTTTCTCTGCGGCTTCTTGACATTCCTCATCGTACCAGTTGTTCTTTCGGGCTCGCTGAAATCCAACTACTTCTTCGGCGGCGGTACTTAATGATCGGGAAATGTGGTTCCACTGCTCGCGTACGTCGGATTGTTGAAGAGTGCTCTCAGAGAGCAGGTGTGTGAGTCGAGTGGCGAATAAATTGGCCGTCTGTTGTGATTGCAGCTTTTCGACGTTAAGCTTTCCTTGCATTGTTGGGCGCACATTTTTTGCTGCACAGAGGCGGGTGCGTATCTTGGCTACAACAAGATAGTGGTCCGAGTCGATGTTTGGCCCTCGGAGTGTACGTACGTCCAAAACGCTTGAAGCATGCCTTCCGTCTATCACAACATGATCGATTTGGTTTCTCGTTTTTCGATCTGGAGACAGCCATGTAGCTTGGTGGATGTTCTTATGCTGGAACCTAGTACTACATATTACCATATTTCGGGCCCCGGCGAAGTCGATCAGCCTCAGTCCGTTATCGGACGTTTCGTCGTGGAGGCTGAATTTTCCGACAGTGGCGCCAAAGATCCCTTCCTTGCCCACCTTGGCATTAAAATCGCCAAGCACGATTTTGACATCGTGTCGGGGGCAGCGCTCATATGTACGTTCCAAGCGCTCATAGAAGAGATCCTTGGACGCCTCATCCTTCTCTTCCGTCGGGGCATGGGCGCAGATGAGCGAGATGTTGAAGAATCTAGCTTTGATGCGGATTGTGGCTAGACGTTCGTCCACCGGGGTGAACGCCAGTACTCGGCGACGGAGTCTCTCTCCTACCACGAATCCAACACCGAATTTGCGCTCCTTTACGTGGCAACTGTAGTAGACGTCGCAAGGCTTCACGCTTACTTTACCTTGCCCCGTCCATCGCATTTCTTGGATGGCGGTGATGTCAGCCTTTGTCTTCCCGAGGACATCAACCAGCCGGGCAGAGGCACCTTCCCCATTAAGGGTCCGGATATTCCAGGTGCATACCCTTAAATCATAGTCTTTATACGTTTGCCGTGGTCGTCATCAGAAAAAGGGAGTCTCATCCGAGGCTGTTTTTTTATTTTCATTGGGCGGGGTTTTAACGTGGCGGGACCCAAACCCAGCACGCGCTCTCGTACTCTTCGAAAGTTGGAATAGTATTTTTGCATTTCGTGCAATCCGTGCATCGTGCAAGACTTCGAGAACACCCCTATTGTTTTAACATAAGAATCAACATTAACCTTAAAATTAGCACGTATGTATATGTATACATAACCCTTGTTTTGCGCTGTATTCCGTACAAATTAACAGCAGAGGGCGCTCTTATTCGTGACTTGCTGGTGAGCAGCGCTGTTATGTGGGCATGTATGTTAGATTCTATTGGATTTTTAAAGTCCTGCAGTTCCATTTCTAAGAAGTATTTAAACGTTTTTTTTTTGCCTAAGACAATGAGAAGCCCATCCAGAACCTATAACCAAAATTAAAAAAAAGTCGGTAAAGCCGGTATCGAGCTTTGCGAACAGAAAAAAAACAGCTTTCAAAATATATATTAGTATAGATGGCTAATCTTTTTTTCTAATTACTGATCAGGGAGTTTAGCTCGAAAATTACGATAATCTTTTTATATGTAAACCTATTATTAGGCGAATCAGTTACACACATGCACATTAGACTGGATCCCACCCCATACAAAAAAACGGGACTGTTTTCCCATTGGAACTATAAAATCTATTATATTTCAAGACGTCCATCGAAAAAATTTCAGAAAAATATTAAGATTTATGCGAGCTGGACCGATTTGAAAATAATGAAAAACGGAGTTTTTTTATGAATAAAAAAAGTTTCTTAAAGATGTTTTTTTACAAATACCCCGCAAATGACAAAACGGTTTAAGCTTAAAAAATTTACATAAAAATATTTAAAAAAATTAAAAAAAATTTTACGGCATCGTGATAATGAAATTTTTGATGCTGTTTTTTAACTTTTTTCAAAGATTTGTATAAGAAAAACTTGAATAACTGAACCCAAACTCTTCCGATTTAGACTTGTGAGGTATCATTGGAAAGGTATTTCCTCATCCTTTTTATTCCTTTGCTAATAAGCTCTTTTAAGGCATGAAATTGAGCGGTAGGATGAACGAACATCATTCAAAGTTAAATTAAGATGTGTTGGTATTTGAAAAAAAAAATTGGGACACGAATGACTTTTTTTGTAATTAAAAAAAAAAAAATAGTGGGAAAATACCTTTCTACCGAGATCCCATAAGTCTAAATCAGAATAGTTTTGTCCCAGTTATTTAAGCTTTTCGTAAATCAATCTTTTAAAAGAACACCATCAAAAATCTCATTATTACGATTACGTTGAAAATATTTTTAAATATTTTTATGCAGATTTTTTAAGCCTAATCTGTTTTGTGATCTGAGGGGACTTTTTTCAAAAAGTTCTTTAAGAAGCTATTTTTGTTCATTAAAAACTCCATTTTTAGAGGTATTTTCAAATCGGTCCAGCTCGCTTAAACATAAATATTTTTCCGAAATATTATGGTGGGCGTCTTAAAATATAATAAATTTTGTAATCCTTGCAGAAAAACCGCAACTTTTTTTGGTAATGCAGTCTAATGCACATGTCGGTTAGGTTAGAAATTAAATATTAATTTCACTTAATTTTATTCATTTTGCTGATTAAATTCCTTTTTATTCATTTTAATTTTTAATTCCTTAATACATGCATTGATCGGTATGATTGATATAATATGATACTTGTATATACTTGTGACTCAAGAGCGTTGAAAACACCGCATCAATTACTGTTTTTGAGCTTGTAGTTTGAGCATTTCTATTTGTATATATTTCGAAATTTAGTTTTTCTTTTTGGAATATAATCGGCAGTTCTGCTTCATCTGTCTGGATTAACGTTAAAGTCTGAATACATATAACATACCATCGTTTGTTTGCAAAATGGGAAGCTGAATTCATTTGTTCGGCATTTCCACTTACTCTCGTCTTCTCTTTGTGCAATCTTGTATTAGCTTTGAACCAGTACTCAATAAACTTACAGGTTTTTATACGAACTTGTAGGTAGTTACAGGAAAAAATATCCCGTACTCAAAAATCATGTAAATGGAAGCGATTTTTTGGAAGTTGTGTAGAGATTGAAGTTGCAAGATTTTACCCGATGATTTTTTCGTTTTCTTACTTTTTGCTGTTACTCACTTTTTACTCTCTCTTCAGAGTACGGTTGCCAGACGTACTGATTTTTTCAGTATCTACAGTACTGATTTTTCAACTCTTGCACTGATTTTATTCATTTCTTCAATCAGTACGCGAATGTCCTGATTTTTAAAAATTTGTCCTGATTTGTACTGAATTTTCAATTCAACAAAATACTTTAGGATTTTCTTAAGATTTTTACATAACATTGGAACTTGCTTAAACTGCACTGTAAAAAGTAAGAAGAAAATAATTTAATTACAGGTGACATGTTTCAAATAATATTTGATATGCCCAAGAATATTATACAACAAAAAGATCAATCGTTTTATGGGCACATCGCCGGGTCGTTACGTACCAGTTGCGATAATATGATGGAGCTTAAATTATTTAAAAAGAAGTTTGTCGAGTGTTGTTAGTTACCTCGAAAATAACTGTCAGTTTAATAACAGCAAATTTTAATATTCGAATGGCTTTTGCCTGTAACTTACAATTGAGTTGTCCACTTGCAAAGTGCGCTATGTAAATTTTTTTCGATTTTTAGGTTTTGGTGGTTATCGTACCAGTATTTAAAGTAGTTTCATGTCCACTAACAATACAGTGCAAAATCCTTATATATTCTAAAAAAAAATAAATCAAGCAAAAGTCGCTATAATACTTACTGTATGTATGTATATATACACTTTCAAAAGTCGCTATAATATTTATTGTACGTATTTATACAAGTTCAAAAGTCTCCATCTTCTGATGAACTTAGAAGACTGCAAGAAAACGTGGTAGTTTCGGTGACTAGTGGAAGACGTCTTAAAAAAGAAGCAGAACAACCTTCATGGAATAGAGAACGCGAAAAGCTTAAAAAAGCTGGCTATATAAAACTTACTGTTTCAAAACTCGCTATATTTAATTTCTATATATAAAATTTGCAAAAACTACCAGACTGCGATTTTGATTTTTAATGTTATTAGACTCTTATTTATCAAAATTTTCAGATAATAAAAAGAAATATACAATTTGGATGTTACTTGTTGTTGTAGACGTTTTTTTTTTAAATTTATGGCTTACTATTACAAAATCACATAACGCTGTTTGCAAGTGGACTACTCAATTCTTTTTTAAAAATTTACTGAGATTGTAAGAGAGCTTTGCATACAGACATCTCGATGCTTTAGATACTTTTTTTTTTTAGCGAATTCTTAGCCTTTCGAAGTTTTTGCGCATTTGAAAAAAATAATTTAAGCCATGAGAAAATATAGCTGAAGTCCTAAATAGTGGTACGTCTAAAAAAAAATATGTTAGTTTGTTCAAACGAACAACTGAGAGGGTCTTAAGTATAAAGTGTGCTTCCTGGCGCAAAGGGAGAACCCGGCTTCTAATTAAATTTTTAAAGTGAACTTCAAATAAGAAGTAATTTTAAAATGAAATGTATAGAATTCTTTGACTATTTAAACACTGAAGATGGAAACGATCTAATTATTGCTATTCAAAAATGTCTTAAATATAAAATAATTTATTGGCAATATATCGCAACTTCTGTGTACAACGATATGTACATTCATGTTAAAATGAATAACACTTTTACTTTTTATGAACTTTATTTCATTTATACCAAAATATTGTTAAAAACAAGTTCTCTAGGCTTTTAAAGCATTATCTGTTACTTACATACATAATTTTGCTTTGAATAGAAGTGTACTGAAAAGTACTGATTTTTTTAGCATAAAAAAGTCTAACGTACTGACTTCGTGCATAAAAAAATCTGGCAACCCTACTTCAGAGAGTGATTTTGCTGCTTGACATTTTTACTGGATTTTACGCGAAAATTATTGGATCAGAGCTATTATATCATCCATACATACATATGTATATTATACACATGATTCAATAATTAAAGGTTTGCTCACTAGTGACATTCGAGTTTTGACACTCCCTTAACTCCCTTACGAAAGGTTACACACACACACGTATCCACACGCTAAGGGAACCCTTTTTGTGAAGTGGGAGCGAGTTTTTTGAGCAAACCTTTTATTACTGAATCATGTGTATTATACATACATATATTTATATATGTTCATCAGATATCAACGGTCCCAGTTAGAATGATTTCAGTATTGTTTAAATTTCCGCCTGGCTTTTTTATTAATAGATACTAAACCTATGCCTAAAACCATCTACGAATATGAAAAACCAGTTGCAACAACTAAGTTCATACATATGTATGAAAATTTTTGTAATTTTTCACAAATGTACATGCATATATAAAGTGCCGGGCAAAAGAAATGACACAGAGAATATTTCGCAATGTATGCAAAGTTTATTATTCTAATTTTTTTTCGCTAATTTTTTATAAAAATATAGTTCATACTTTAACAAAAAAAAGTTCTAAATTTTGTGCAAAACTCAAGAAAATTCAATAAATTTGCATATTAGTTTGTAGATTTCTAATCAGCTTTTCAGAAAAATTATAAGTACGCAGTTTTATAGAACATTCAATTTTAGTATAACCAAGTTTGAAGATGCTAAAAACCGCGTTGATTTTTGAAATTTTTTTGGGGACGGTTTTATTATTTATGTTTCTAAGAAAATCCGTGAAAATAGCCAAAAATTTCAGCCTGTTTTCCGTCCAGGACGTCCGAAGTCGGTTTTTTATCAGCTTCGGTTTCGAAAATGACCTTTGTGCTGAACTGTTGGTGACCATGAGAGGACGGTACATTCTTAATGCAACTTCTACATTTGGCAATCAAACAAAGTTTCTACATCCATCCATCGTCTGGTTGAAACTGCAGGCAACAATTTTTTAATTGTATTATCTCGTTCCCTAAATTGTCATCCATCACCGAGCGTGTCTAATTTGTTGTGGAACCCAAAATGCAGGCCTGAGGATGGCCAGATGCGCTGATTTAATCAGTACATGTGCTGATTTTCTTAATTGTACTGATTTTAGAGAACCTGAAATCAGTACGCAAAATCTACTGCTTCTTTGAGTTTGTACTGATTTTGAACTGATTTTTACATTTAATAAATTCTTTTGTAAATTGGTATAATTGACATTTACTTGAGATTAACATGTTCAAAAAATGGTTTTTGACAACTCATACGTGTGACCAGATTGAAAGCAATTTATTGGACGTGTAAATGCGGCGTTAATTAAATTTAAACCGTTATTCAAAAGGTGTCACCTTGCAGTTGGCTCTTTTCCTAGCATTTCGCAAAATAACAACTGCTTGAATTCAACCCAACATAATAGCTCTGTTCCAGGTACTTCACGATTTGCAGGATTTACGGGAAAAACTGTTTTTGCCATTAATAAACCTTATGGAAAGTAGCGACGGGAAACGCCTTTAAAAACCTGCAAATCAGGAAGCACCTGGAACAGACTTAGTATTTCAAACTAAAGACTGCTGCTTTTGAGATTCTTGTGCAATGTAAAATCTACAAATTTGGAAAAGGTGCAAACTGCCGACTATTGGATATGATATATAGCTTTACTTTGATTTTTGATGTTCGACCACTTGTAATTTTACTTACAGAAACACATTTAACACTATTAAATTTCATTCGTACTCGAAAATTTGTTTAGCGATAACTACAACTAAATATGTTTTAAATTCTGACTCGAGATCATCTTTTACTGAAATTGAATGGGCTACAAAACCGCGTACTCTAAAATTTTTTTAAAAATTCGGATGAAAAGGTTGATATTTTGATGAAATTTTATTAACATTTTTATAAATTTTCTAGAAAGTTTAAGACTTATGGTTTTTGTTATAGAATTAACTATATTTTTATAAAAAATATAAATTAAGTAAGGAAAAAAAAAATTCCAAAATTTGTCAATACATTTTACTACTTTTTTTTGTGAACACAACTGTACATATATACGTAATATCTTTGATTTATTTTAAACTAATGAATTGTTATATTTATAATACTATATGTATTTAAACGTCTATTAGTTCTTTTTTATTAATTAATGCGCAGTTATTTGGTTGTTATATTGTTAATAAACGAAAAAGACGCTTAAAAATTAACTGATTTGTATGGCTTTGTTCTGATTTTTGATCCCAATTGTACTGATTATGTCACTAAAATATCTGGCTACCCTAGCAGGCCTCAATTCTCTTTATCAGTTCACTCCCAAGTGCGTCTATTACAGATATGAAACTTTGGGTCCGGGAATTATTGATGGTTTTTTAACGTCATCGTATTTTCAAAAATATTTTTATTTAGTTTTGCTTTAATTTCGTTTTATTTATTTTATATATTCTATTTTTTTCATTTTTTTTCTTTTATTTATGAGTTATTATTACATATACATATATTTTTTATTTAATTTAGTTTTTAAAAAACTTATTGCCGAAAGGCTAACAGCATAACGCTAAGACCTCCTCGTTAGATGATCTTTCGATTAGTCTTTCGAAAGACAGTTGCAAGAATTGCCTTGTTGTATTGATTTAACACTACCTTATTTAAAAAATTTCCTCTACAATTTTGTGTAAGATAGCCGAATGACAGAACATTAACCAAGAAAGCTGTTTTATTAATTCACCTGTTTATTGCGCAATGTACCGCTACGAAACTTTAAATAGGTGCGTTTTACACCTAACACTTGCACCACAGCCGGCGTTTTTATCAATCATATATTGTTTATAAAAGGTACGTTCGTTTAAAATCGCCAGTAAAAATATCCAACAGCGAAATTCCGGCGAAATATAACCTGTTCTCTCATAAGATAAAAATATCCAGAATAGCACGCGAACATAAAATTTGCAGAAACTTGCAAGTTAGATGAACAGCTGATAGATTTTTTTTTTAATATCTTTATTGAGCTTTGATCCTAATAGACAATCGTGGTACAAAGCTCAATAAAAATATTAAATATAAAATGTTAATAAGCCACAATAACTGATCGAATTTTTGTTTATGTACATTTAAAAGTGTAAAATTGAAAACGGAAGCAGCCTGTAGTGCGTTTCTGTAACTCGCCTCGATCAATGCTCTCGATTGAAATAGTCGATTTGATGTCATTTGACGTCATTCTCACTTGTTGTGTTTCTGTAAGAAAATGAGTCGAATTGGTCGACAACGCTGGATTGGCGACTGACGTGTTTCATTCCATTTCAGTAGGAATACTCGATTGAATGGGTTTCTGTAACCAAATGAAATAAGTATAGTCGATTGTTGTTCTCACTTGCCTTTGAGGTAGTTACAACTGTATTTTGATGTGTGTATGTACACATTTCGTTTATTTGGATTTAAAGCGAAAGCGATTGGATCTAAAGCCAGCGTAAGTACTTATATATTTGTTAATATTTTGTATACTTATGAATATTTATATTAATATACAAGTATATTTGTTGCAGAGTAATACGTCGGGCCGGGTTACCAAAGGTTTCTCCAGCTAATGCAGCAGCATCGCTGCGTTCCCAGCTAGCAAAATTGCCAGGCCTCTGTTAGATATCCATCAGACTCGTCATCAAAAAAGTCCGAAATCTGTATGACTTCTGGCCGATATCGGTCAGAGAAGCGTATGGAAAGGTTTACAGGAAGTCTAACCGTCTAACGTCATGGGAAATTCTGACTTAATTACCGACGATTCTGACGGATAGATGTCTGACCAAATCATCATGGATCTAAACTGTTGGAAAAAAATAACTGCTATTTACGGTCCCTGAATATTTGTCTGTTTTTCCTACATCTTTCTATATCTTTTCAGCACACTGAAATTAAGAGTTAATTTGAAAAGCTGTGAAATTGCAAATTTACTTTTCAAAATATTCTTTATACCTTTGAAGTGTAATAGGTATTACTATTAATAATTTTTTATTGCACACACACAGTGCGCAGTGCGGCACTAAAGTATTAGTACAGATAATTTTTCACAACGCGTGCAACATTTTTTACTTTAATTTTTTCCGCTAAGCTTTACCAAATATAATTCATACTACAACAAAGACCATAAAAACCAAATCTCCAGACTTTGTGGAAAACTCAAGAAAATTCAATAAAATTGCATACAAGTTTGAAACTTTTTAATCTGATTTTTTATGAAAGTTCTAAATATGCAGTACCCATTTAATTTTAGTATATCGAAATTCAAGTTTGAAGTTGCTAAAAAAACGCGTTGATTTTTGGCTATTTTTTCACGTAGTTTCTTGCAAACAAAAAAACTTTCGAACCAAGTTTGTATGGAAGAAACTGCGTGAAAAAATTTCTAAAAATCCACGCGACTTTTAGCAACTTCAAACTTATTTTTTTTTTTTGTACTAAAATTGTATGGGCTATAAATCGGCATATCCTGAATTTTCTAAAAAATCTGATTAAAAAATTGCAAAGTTGTTTCCTAATTTATTGAATCTTCCTAAGTTTTTCACAAATTTAGAGATTAAATTTTTATGTTTTTTGTTGTAGTATGAACTATCTATATATATAAAAATGAAATGTTTTCCGTATGACGGCGATGCCTGACCAAACGGCTGAACCGATTTCAATTCTGTAAAAAGTGCTTTTTTGGACCTTCTGTGTGGAAGGTTCTTTGATTAAAAAAAGTTTGAAATTTTTTGTTGTTGTTGCCGAAAAATTAAGAAAGCTGAGACGTCACGATTTCACAATTTCATAGAGTTTTCCGTATATTGAATGTCACTAAACTACTAAACGGCTGGACCGATTTCGTTCATATTTGGAACATATTTCAGCACCTTGAAGGGAAATATTTCGACTTAAAATTTAATCGCTAGGTGGCGCTGATATATATTTATAATGATATATATTTAGAAAACAATTTAGCCAATTTAAAAGAAATATTTGGACTTGAAACTTACACGATAGGTGGCCCTGTGGCCGAGACATCCCCAAAAATTGTTTTACGCTAACAGAAGGATATATCTACTATATATTTGTGGAAGTATGTATGTATGTATGTATGTGCCAGGTTGCAGGATAAACGGACGGACAGAATCGAACAAAATTTTGAAAGAGTATTGCCATGACACCTGGGCCTATAATAGGGTAAAAAAATTGGGATTCGACAAGGGGGCGTGGCACCTCCCATAGGCGTGAAATTTTTAATCAGCCATAACTTCGAAACTATAAGTCACATGAACTTGAAATTATGTTAGCAGTATATATATGGTAGGTGCTTACAGTACAGTATATATAAAGGGGTTTGTAAAAGGGGGCGTGGCACATCCAATAGGCGTGGACATTTTTATCAGCTATAATTTCACAACCATCTGTCACATGAAATGGAAGTTAGGTATGCAGACATATCTGCGGTAGGTGCTTACAGTACAGTATATATAAAGGGGTTTGTAAAAGGGGGCGTGGCACATCCAATAGGCGTGGACATTTTTATCAGCTATAATTTCACAACCATCTGTCACATGAAATGGAAGTTAGGTATGCAGACATATCTGCGGTAGGTGCTTACAGTAGGCTATATATACATGAGTTTGTAAAAAGGAGCGTGGCACATCCCATAGACGTGGACCCTTTTATCAACTATAACTTGGGAACCATAAGTCCCAAGAATTTGGTGTGCAGGCATATCTACGGTAGGCGCTTTAAGAAAGGCTTATATAACTGAGGGGAACATCCCATAGGAGTGGAAAATTCGGAATCATATGTCACGTGAAATTGAAACTTGGTACGCAGACGTATCTACAGTAGGTGCTTATAGTAGGCTATATATACATGAGTTTGTAAAAAGGAGCGTGGCACATCCCATAGGAGTGGAAAATTCGGAATCATATGTCACGTGAAATTGAAACTTGGTACGCAGACGTATCTACAGTAGGTGCTTATAGTAGGCTATGTATAAGTGAGTTTGTAAAAGGGGGAGCGGCACGTCTCATGGACCTGGAATGTTTTATTAGCTAAAACTCCGGAGCTATAAGTCGCTTGAACTTGAAATTTCATACGCAGCCATTTTAATGGCCGGTACTTATATTAGGGTCTATATAAATGAGTTTGGAAAAGAGTGCATAGCAAATCCAATAGGTATGGAATTTTTTATCAGCTATAACTTCGAAACTATAAGTCCCACGAACTTGAAATTTAGTATGCAGATATATCAATGGTAGGTGCTTATATATAAATGGGTTTGGCAGGAGGCGTGGCATGTCCCATAGGCGTGGAAAATTTTATCAGCTATAATTTCAAAACCATAAGTCAAATGAAATTGAAATTTGGTACGCAAACGTATCTATGGTAGGTGCTTATAGTAGGGTATCTTAATATAAATATACCGTGTCACTCTGTTCGTTTACGCTAATCTACGAAACCGCTTAACCGATTTCAGTGAAATTTTGTGGGTGTGTATCGTTGGTTCCAACTTTAAAGATAGGATAGTTGTGAACCCGAAATTTTGTCTATACTTCTCACATCATCTAGTATACATATAAAAGTCGAACTCTTCCTAAACGGCTACCGATCTTTATGAATTTTTTTGTGTTATATATGGTAGGTATGACAATCGGATGTAAAGTATATTTCATACCGATAGGTGCAGGGGGCGTGGCACCTCCCATATTGCACATCTCTGGAAGTGTTCATGGTAGACTACTCGAATATGGTATGGAGATATATGAAAACATTTGCATATTCATGGATAAAAATTGCGGTTATTGGAAAAAGTTACGTGGCACGTCCCATACAAACGGAATTTTTCATACTGCATATCCCGGAAAATGTTCATGGAAGAGGTCTCGAACTTGGTATGGAGATATATGAAATCAATCGCAAACTCATATAGATAAATTGTGGTTATCGGAAAAGGAAGCGTGGCACTTCCCATACACATCGAATTTTTCATACTGCATATCTCTGAATGTGTTCATGGAAAAGTACTGGAACTTGGTATGTACAAGATATATAAAACGCGACTGGTCATGAAGAAAAGTTGGGGCTATTGGAAAAAGGGACGTGACACCTCCCATGGTAAATAACTCGAAAATGGTATAGAAATATATGAAATCAATCTCATGCTCTTAGAGAAAATTGGGGTTATTTGAAAAGGGGACGTGGCGCCTTTCAAACGCACTGAAACTATTACGTATCTTTGTATGCATGTACAGTTTTGCTAAGTTATTTAAGACGGCAAATATGCCTTCTGACAACCACCAAACCATAATATTAGAAGACAAATGCGTCACTAAAAATCATGAACGTGAACTCTTTGTGAAAATGTTGGACCAAAATGTTTCAATACACGGTTAAAAATTTTAATCTTTTTGGACTACATATATGACCAAACTACATAAATTCAGTTTCAAATACAAACCTTCTAAATTGAAAAAAAAGAGGGCCCATATGTTGGGGTTAGAATTTAAACAGTTCGGTTTAAATTTTAAACCCAAATATTTTCATAATAAAGAATCTCTCCGATGGGGATTGAACCCGGACAGCCTTAGTAACAACCAATTTTATCAAGCAGCTTTGCACACTCAGCCACGCAAGTAAATGTGCTTTCATATGCTGAGTTTGAATCAACACCACATTTTGCTGTGTTCAAACATTTTCTATTTCGGTTTAGATTTTAAACCAAATTTTCTATATATGAAACCAAGAATCTAGAATTTAAAACATTTTCGTTTGATTTTTAAACCACGAACTTTTTGGACTAAAATTTAAACCACAATATATTTAAAATTGCTTAAAACTATTGACTGGTTTAAAAAATAGACTATAAAAGATTAACAAGTAAGAAAGTCTAAGTTCGGGCGGAGCCGAACATTAAATACCCGGCGCAAGTATTAAATATATGTTTTTTTACCTTTCCGAAACCTTCCGCTAGATGGTAAGCCGGGGTGTATCAATTTTGAGTAAATTAGCGTCCTTCAATTTCGAAATATTGAAGTTTCAAGCATTTCTGAAATTTACCGTTATATGAGAAGCGGCCGTTATTTTAGTCCGATTTCAATAATTTTCAACGTTTTGCTTATATGTGGCAAGCACAATAACCACACCGAGTTTGGTACAAATTGGTAGAACGGTTACCGATATAC
>NW_016158112.1:66510-74054 GCF_001687245.7 Rhagoletis zephyria | reverse complement strand
GCAGTTTTCGTATTTCTGGAAATTACCGTTATATGGGAAGTGGGCGTGGTTAAAGTCCGATTTCGCCCATTTTCAATACCAACCTACCTTGGATTAAGGGAAACCTACATACCAAATTTCGTTGAGATATCTCAATTTTTGCTCGAGTTATCGTGTACACGGACAGACGGACAGACGGACGGACAGACAGACATGGCTTAATCGATTTCTTTTTTCATCCTGATCATTTATGTATACATTTGTCTATATCTATCTCGATTCGTTTGGCTGTTACAAACAACCGTTATGTGAACAAAATTAATATACCCTTGTGCACAAGTGCGCTCGGGTATAAAAAAGGCAGTAGTCCCAGCGCGGTTTAAAAATTAAACCCAAATTTTTGACCGTGTACAAAAAAATTATTTTGGGCGGGACGAAGTTCGCCGGGTCTACTAGTATTTTTATAAAACTGAGTGGAAAAAATTAAAGTAAAAAATTTTGCATACATTGTGAAAAACTCTTTAAGCTTATAATTTGGTGCTGCACTGTAGTTTATTCTTAAAAAAAAAACAGTATAAATCCAAGTTTAAAATTTTGCGCTATATTTAAAAAATCAACGAACTTTCCAAGTCGTTTTTAATTAATTTCTTAGGAAGACTATAAGTATGCAGTTTTGTAGCCCATTCAATTTTAATATAATAAAGTGCACACGAACGTCAGCAAAAAACTTGCGCTCGAATGTGCTGCAGAACTGCATTCTCGAATCTTTTTGTGAAATCTTATTAAAAAGTTTGACATTTCGTGGAAAGTTTGATGATTTTTTTATGTGATATAGTGTTTGCTAAAGACTATATGTTTTTAAAAAATAACTAAAATTAAATAACAAAAAATTAATTGTAAAATTTGTTAGTGTATGGTGCTCTTATAATTTTGACGCGATGTAGTACAAATAAGTGTATATAATATAAAAATATATGAATATTTTGTAATAAAAACTTGCAAACATATTTTTTGATCTAAATAAGTCCATTTTTACCTCTTAGTCTAAGGTAGGGGTGCTGTTGGTGCCCCATGTTCTACTAAAGATTAGGCGATACAAAAAAACAGATTTTTCGGTCTTTACTTACTAAACTTTTTAGGTGTATACATATTTAAGTGCTTAAATGACACAAAATTTACTGCTTTAGGTTACGCGGTTTTAGAGATATTTATCCTTATAAAATTTGCATCTCCATGCGGACAAATAACGAATAAATTTCGATTAAATCTTATAAAGGAACGTAATTTGTTCGAATCAATAATAAATCACGTTTACTTAAATTTTTAATAACATTAACTAATTACAAAAGTGATTTCTTGTAATATTTCGAACAGCTCTTTCTTCATTTAAAACCTGTACTAATTCTACATTGTCCCCAGACGATTGATTATCAGATAGATCAGCAGTTGGATCTACTTCAGGGAGCGGAAGATTTAATCTCTTTCGAATATTATGTAGTGTACAGCATGCGGTAATTATAGACCCAGCAAATGGGGGATCCACCATTAGCCCCCGGTCTTGTGAAAGGCAGGCAAATACCTTTTTTAGAACTCCATTAAGGCGTTCTACACAGTTTCGTGCAGAATCTCCAAGCAACCATCCAGTAGAGCCATTTGCAGTGTATGCATTAGCAAATGAAACTTTATTATACTGCTTTCCCAAATGTAAGCGTCGTGCGTACTTAACGCGTACCTTGTGAAGCACGCCATGATATTTAAATCAAAATCGTACACCAATTGCACATTCTTGGAAAAGTAGCCTTTCCGATTAATCCCACCCGACCGAGAAACGTACGTTAGCGGTTGTTACGAGTTTTACGATAGTTTCTCTTACCCGCACGCTCCGGCTCACCTAAGAGTCTCGTATTTCAAACGGAAGTTTGTATTTTTGCTTTTCTGTCCATTGAATGTATCGAGAATGTATTCGTTTTATAATTTTTCTCTAACTTTTCTCGGACAAAATATTCGAAAAAGTATATAGAAGGAGGCATTGCTTTATTAAACATTTTGTAAGAAATTTTCTATTAAGAAAAATTAAAACATTTTGTTTCATGTACGTTCACGTAATAAAATATTTCAAAATTGTAAGGAATCACATAATAAATCAGAGTAAGTATTGAAACTCCTTTGCATAATAAATAATTTAAACTAATAAACTGACTATCCTTATCATACAAATAGCACAACTCAAACAGTTGGATCAAACTTTTTAAGGAACCATATAAAACATCATAGTAAGTATAAATAAATAAATATATTTAACTAAGTAACTGACTATTTTTTTATAATGTCTTGGTCACTCATGTGAGTGAATTTGGGTTGCACTTAATTGCTACTCGCATGCCATGGCGTATGGCGTGACAAAGGGTGGTATTATCGATTGCGAAGCGTAATATCATTGAGTATTCGCGATGTAAAGAATTTATTATTTATCGCATCCATGTAGTTATAAAGTATCTATTTATTAAAGCTACTCAAGTTTTCTTTTCTTAGAAAATGCCGCCTAAAAGAAAACGACGCCAATACATTGCCGAATTTCGGCACTTTAAAAGAACTTCTGTTCAACATATTAACGGGACTGCAACAAGCACGACTCCTAAAGCAGCAGATATTAATTCAAATAGTGCTTGTAATGAAGCAGATCATACATATGACGTACCAATAGACTGTCCTAACTTTACTGCTCGTCTGGCACGGTGGTTTTTAACGAATAATGTTAGCCGACAGGGTGCGAACGATTTGCTTGCACTACTGTCAGAGAAAATTTCTGATTTGCCACGTGATGTGCGCACGCTTAAATGTACACCACGGACGATTGCTAAAAGACACGTACAACCAGGAGAGTACGTTCACTATGGAGTGAAAGACGCACTTACGGACTTTTTGCGAAATTTTCAATTTGACCGTTCAGACATTTCACTTAACATTAATATAGATGGTCTCCCTTTATTTAAAAGTTCCCGTAAGCAAGTTTGGCCCATTCTAATAAATGTGCTTGATACTAAGCCCGTTTTGGTTGCGGGGATTTATGCCGGCTGCTCTAAACCGCAGGATCCCAATATTTTTTTAAAAGAGTTCGTTGAAAAATTGCAAGAGTTATTAGGCAATGGAATTTCTTACGAGGAAAAATATTTTAGTGTAAAAATAAGATCGTTCATTTGTGATGCCCCAGCCCGCGCTTTTATTTTAGGAGTTAAGCATCACTCTGGTTACTTTTCTTGCAATAAATGCATTCAAAAAGGCGAGTCTTTTCAACGGCGTCTTATATTTAAAAACTCGGATGCCTTACCCCGCACCAACGAAAGTTTTAGAACCCGTTTACAACCAGAACATCATAATATTACAAGCGAATTGATTCTAGAAAAATTGCCACTTGACATGGTTTTGCAATTCCCTTTTGATTATATGCATGTTGTGTGTCTGGGAGTAGTTAAAACGCTTTTGGTCGCTTTGACAAGAACAAGAGGTCACCCATTTTCACTAAGTAAAGAATCAATTAGTTTGGTTAGTTGTAAGCTACATTCAATACGAAAATTTGTGCCAAAAGAATTTAACCAATTGCCTAGACCCCTTGACGAGCTTGAAAGATATAAAGCTACTGAGTTTCGGTCTTTTCTTCTATACACTGGGCCAATAGTTTTGAGAAGCATTTTAGACATTGAGAGGTACAATCATTTCTTGCATCTGAGCTTGGCGATGAGGCTTCTTCTTCACAATGAATATTGCAAAACCAAAAATGCACTTGCAAATAGTTTATTAAACAACTTTGTGAAGGACGTTTCCTCTTTATACTCTGGGACGATGTTAACATATCATTTTCATTGCTTAACCCATCTCAGTATCCAATCAAGGATTTTTAGCTCTCTTGAAACCATAAGTGCTTTTCCTTTTGAAAATTTCTTGGGACAACTCAAAAATATGGTAAAAAAAGTGATAACGTATTAGAGCAGCTTTATAACCGCATAGTTGAGCGAAGTTTATTTGATGTTGTGCACAAATAATGTAAACTAAATTCAGACGTTTCCCGAAAAAATATTGTCTATAAGAACTTTTACTTTGACTTGAAAGGTACTAATTCATTTTATTTTGTTATAGACCATTCCGTTTACAAAATATACAAAATTTTTGAAATAGACAATAATACTTTATTTAGCGACTTAGATCCTTTTTTTAGTTATCCTATAGACTCGACCTTGGTGGGTATTTTTTCTTCTAAAAGTTTCGAAATAGACTCTGAAATAATTAAACACCCAGTAGATAAAATATCTGGGAAAGTTTGTCATATTATTGACCAAATACATATTTATATGCCATTGATACATTATTAGGTTAAAATAGCACATCAATATACCGACCTTTTCAATATGGACGATGGAACAATTTACACACAAAGACCTCCACATAACAGCAATTTATATAACAACAACAATGAAAAACAATTAACAGGTATTTATTGAATAGTTTATAACAATTTTAAAACTTACAAAATAATCATTATTAGAGATTCTTAAACTTTTGCAGGACGTCTATGGAAAAGTTAATGAATTAACAACAAAAGTCGATCGATCCAATATGGAAACGATTTCTGTAAGGAACGAGGTTACTTCCATAAAAGCAAAAGTTTACGGAGAAATATCCATTGAGCGTGAAATAGTTCCTCGCTCTCCTTTCTCAACTTTAGAAGAAATTAATAACCTTGAAGAAAAACTTAAGAACGAAGAAGTATTTAAAAAATTTGTGAGTGCAGTTTTTATGTATTTTCCTAAAAGAATCGGCCCTATCGCGAATTTCACATGAACAAATATTCCCAAAAATTAAAAAGTAAAACAAAAACATTTTTCCCAATTTGTTTTTGTTTTGCATGTTAAATTATGGGAACGATTTATTCACAAGAAATTGGCGATAGGGCTGAATGTTTCATTTCTCAATACAATTTACTACAAGCAGACACTTTATTTAATTTTGAATTTCCAATGTTTGCATTAATATATATTTGTTTTCATATACCTATATTTGTATTCAGGTTTATGAAATTTGCACCAATGGAGAGAAGTCGTACGATAAATTTATAAGAAGCTCGTGGCGGTCATTGTTTGAAGACACGTTAGCGTAGCAGTTTTCGTGGCGAGGGACAGGGCCAAAAAATGCATAAGAGGGATGAATTTGACGTTGGCAATTCGAAGTAAGTCGAACAGCTGTATCGAATAGTCATTTCATTTATTTTAACTTTTTATTCAGATGCGTTTACAAAAAAGTTTGCGTTGGAGGACAGCGAATTTGAGAAAATAAGTAAAAAAATTTTTTCAGTACGCACACGACCGAGTCTGCAAAATTTACAAGTACCAGGAAAAAAAAACAAATTTTTAAGTAATGAATATTTATTATTTTAATGTTTAAATTGTTTTAAAACTGAACATTCTATTAAATATAAAACTGTTACAATTTTAAAAGCGCTCTTCTTATATGGGAATCAACTGGAATGGAACAGCTCTAATTATCGTTTTCATTAATTTTTCGATAGAAAAACGGATCGAAATATCTTTCGTTTTCGCTACTTTCTCGATAATCGAAAAGATCGAAAACATTGCCGTTTTCATTAATTTCTCGATAGAGAAAGGGGTCGAAATATCTTTCGTTTTCGCTACCTTCTCGATAATACAGCAGATCGAAAACATTGCCGCTTTCATTAATTTCTCGATAGCAAAACGGATTGCAGTAACTTCCGCCTGAGATACGTTTCCACTATAGAAAACACTTCGAAAAACCATTTGAAAACGTATGTCGAGAACGAGAGCTCTGCTGCCACAAACTAAGCGACAGGTAATACTTTTACGATACTTTTTCGGAACCCGTTCTCAACAGTTTTGTAAGTGAAAGTGTTGCTAAAATATCTAAAACGGATGCATTCTCGTGTACGTTGGTCGAGTGGGATGGAGCAGTATTCTACATCACTGTATGGCTTCTTAATTTTGACGTTAGTGCAATCAAGTGCTCCTAAGGCGCCGGGGAATCTAGTCGCTGTAAATAACCAACAAATGAAATAATAGCGAGTCGCTAAATTTGTAATAATAATAATGTAATACCGTTGTTTAATTATATTCTGCTGCTCCAATATTGTAGTTTTGCAAAATTTTTGTGACTTTATGTAGTATGCGGCTTACCATGGTCTTACTTATGGAGCAAACGAAACCTTGACCGACGTCTCTAAAGTACGATCCTGTAGCATAATAGTGGAGTGCTACACACAGTATAATGGAGTTTGGTATGAACGTATTCCTTACTGCTGTCCATTAAAGGCTCCATTTCCACAAGAAGTTCACTAACTGCTGCCCTGCTGAAGCGAAATAACTCTATAAAGCGCGCCTCTGGAATGATGAATAGATCAGTAAACCATCGCCGTCGCAATCGCAGAATATTTCTGCGGTCCAGTTGTATCGCTACACTCATAGCTGAAAATAAATATTTACCAATACAAAATTTTTTCTATACACATTTTTGTTTTCTTGCTCACTTTTCAAAATGTTTTGACAAATAACTTTCATTTCTATTTCACACATTCCTTGTCGATTGCATATCATTTTTCTCACTGTTCTACTTTTGTCGATTAATGCTTACGGAAACCCTTTTTCTCCGCCAATCGACAAACTTGGATCGAATCGATATGACGTCACTATAATCGAAAATTTAGTCGATTTCTTACAAAAACGCACTACCGGATACAGTTGATTGATTAAAGGAATAATAACTTGCTTCTAACAAGCTTAATTAGTCGCATTTTATCATGTTTAACTTCCAAATCACCAAATTAAATTTTGTGATTTGCGTAAATTCCAATCAGCTGTTTTCTTGCTGGCGAATTACTTTCGGGAAAAATTTTTCCAGCAGAAACAAGCAGCTTCCCCTCAAAATGAAATGAAACTTTGCCCTCTCAATTTCCCCTACTTTGCAAGTTTTTTGCGTACGCGAATGCAAAAAGCTGACAGCTTTTAATAACTTTCAATAATTATTAGGGTATATTACTAAGTATAGTTACAAGTAATTTTTAAGCAAAAAACAAAACCGACTTCAATTCTCATATAAAAATATAATATATATATGGGTCATTGTATCATCATATCATTGTATCATGTATTGTGTCATGGTATATATATATACTAGCTTATACCCGCGGGTTTCACCCCGCGCTTTTATACAAATATGAAAAATAATTTAATGATGTTAGATTTATTTCTGTGCCCATTTCGATATAGCTCGTTATTTTTTAAGCGAGTTAAGGTATTTAGGCCGTTTAAAACTATGAAATTATAAAATCTCGTCTGCGCGCTAAGCATACGAAAGATATCAATCCCTCTAAGTTTACCTTAAAATGGTTCCAGGTATACGACGCGTGAACGTGTAACCTTCTTGGTGGTGCCACGGCGGGTTCTAATATTTCCAACTCAAATTTAGTAACCTGGCCTTGATAAAATACCACTTCTCATTACTGTAGCAAATGCCTCAAGAGAGCTTTAGATTATAAGGCCGAA
>NW_016158112.1:52120-64440 GCF_001687245.7 Rhagoletis zephyria | reverse complement strand
CTCATAAGCTATCTGTGTGAAAACTTCCATGCAAATCAGTTAACTAATTTCCGCGTATTAATTAAATTAAACATTTCTGACAGGTGGCAACTCTTAAAAAGTAGCCTAATTTCTAACCTAGGTCATAAGCTATCTGNAAAAAATTAGCCTATTTTCCACTGTAGGTCATAAGCTATCTGCTTGCAAAATTTCATGCAAATCCATTCAGTCGTTTCCGCGTATTAATTTAATGAAACTTTTTTAACAGGTGGCAACTCTTAAGAAAATTAGCCTATTTTCCAATCTAGGTCATAAGCTATCTGTGTGCAA
Source organism: Rhagoletis zephyria (assembly GCF_001687245.7). NCBI lineage: Eukaryota > Metazoa > Arthropoda > Insecta > Diptera > Tephritidae > Rhagoletis > Rhagoletis zephyria. Next base: position 64,131 of record NW_016158112.1, on the reverse strand, counting down.
ATTTTCATGGAAATCCTTTCAGTCGTTACCGCATATTAAATATATTAAACTTTTTTAACAGGTGGCAACTCTTAAAAAGAATAGCCTATTAACCAATCTGGCCCATAAGCTATCTGCCTACCAAGTTTCATGCAAATCCGTTCAGTCGTTTCCACGTGATGATTTCCCAAACATCCAAACATACAAACTTTCACATTTATAATATTAGTAAGATATATTTCATGATCCAATGATCGGATCTAAACCAGATTATTATGGGACCACCTTTTCGATGCAAAAAGAATTACCGAAATCGGGTGACGTGGTCCAAAGTTATAAAATATTCCGAAGAAGTGATAACCTCCTCCTTTTTTGGAAGTCGGTTAAAAGGCTTTACATTTTTATGGAACTTGTTCAAATTTTCCAATTTTTTTAAAACGTTTGAAATATTGAGTGGCATGGTTTTTGTTAGATAACGAACTACATATACTTTAATAAAAAAATAATAAACATTAAATAAACAAAACAAGATTAGCTAAAACTTGTTAAAATGTCCCGTCTCTATCTATGTTTTTGCCGATGCATTTGTACTTTTTTACATTTTTGGCTGACAAAATCGAAGACCTTGATCTCATACAACAGCCTTTCTAATGAAATGAAATCAATTGAAATGAATTGTGTTTTTTTGGTTTAAAATAACTAGCCTTGTTATGTATAATAAATCACCAAAAAATGGCGTTTAAAGCTAGCCTTAATATTTTTTCTACTAATATTACCATGTGCAATATAATTAGTGCTTTGGTCCGATGTTTGTAAGTACCAGAATAAGAAGAGAAAGACCGATTGAAATGTATACTTAAATGATCAGAACGACGAGCTGACTCGATTTAGCCATGCCCGTCTGTCCGTCTGTTTGTATGCAATCTGGTCTCTCAGTTTTCGAGATATCTGGATGAAATTTGGTAGGTGGGTGTATTTTTATAATGTATTAATCATTTATCGGAACAGAAGAATTGGACCACTACAACATATATATAAATTTTTCGTTATAAATCCTCCATTCATGCAGCTAGGAACATGAAATTTTACAATACACTAGATCACAAATTTTAATTTGGCTTTTGTTCTCCAGACGCCATTGTCCAATTCCTATGTAGAATTGCTCGGTTATTCCGAAAATCGAGTTAATTTTTTTCTATGGATACGTTTTCGAGATATTTTCAATTCACCGTTATTCAGCTTAAAGCAAAAACTGGTTCCTTTTAATCACGTATATCTTACGAACAAATTTAAAAATCTTAATGTAAAATAAGGAAAATGAAAGCCAATGAAATTCTCCATAAACCGTATAAACATCACTTTCCGATAGGGCTTATAGTTTCTGACAAATTAATTAATCATTCCAGCCCTTTTTATTTTTTATTGGAAAAAAGACAAAAAAATCAAGCTTTAACAGAAGAAAAATTAAAAAAGTAACGGGCTCTGTGCCAAATTTTTGCATTTGTACTAAAGCCTTTCTATTACGAAAAAAAGTCAAGTAACTGATGAAGAAAATCGATGGATAAGTACGCAACATAAGTGGTCAAATGAAAATGCGCAAAGATTTTTTTTATGAAATACGAGCAGTAAAGCGTGCTAATCATACGTCACGTACACCCGAGTAACACGCTTTACTGCTTTTACTTTTTAATTTGACCACTCATATTTCGTATTTATCCATTTATTTTCCTCATCAGTAACTTGATCTTTTTTTGTAACAGAACAGGCTTTAGTACAAATGCAAAAATTTGGCACAGAACCTGTTATGTTTTAAATTTTGCTTCTGTTAAAGTTTGATTTTTTTTTAATTTTTTTCATTAAAAAATAAAAAAAGCTGAAATGATTAATTAATTTGTCAGAAACGATACGCCCTATCGGAAAGTTATGTATATACGGTTTATGGAGAATTTCAGTGACTTTCATTTGCCGTGTTTTATATTAAGATTTTTAATTTTTTTCGCAAGATATACATGATTAAAAGGAACCAGTTTTTGCTTTAAACTGAATAACGGTAAATTGAAAATATCTCAAAAACGTATCCAAAAAAATAAAAATTAACTCGATTTTCGGAATCACCAAGCAATTCTACATTGGAATTGGATAGTGGCGTCTGGAGAACAATTTTGCTGTAAACCAGTGTTATCAACAGAATACTTACAGTGAAAATTACAAAGATCGAGTCACTATAACCTATATCTCCCATACAACTGATTGTTCAGATATCCGATTTTTTGTTATAACTCCTCCATTTTTGTAATTAGGAACATGAAATTTTCCACTGTTGTCACTCATTATCTAAAGAATACTTACAGTGAAAATGGCGAAGATCGAGTTGCTATAACCTATAGCCTCCATACAACTCACTGTTCAGATATGAGATTTTTTGGTTCCTTTTAATCGCGTATCACCATTTATGCAGCTAGATGCATGAAATTTCGAATTATTTTCACTTAGTATCAACAGAAAGTTTACAGTAAAATGAACAAAGATCGGGTCACTATAACCTATTTATTGCCTCCATACAACTGATTGTTCAGATATGGGGTTTTACTGTGAAACTCCTTTATATGGACAGTTAAAACCGATAAATTTACAGAGTCTACTGAGAAAATCGTCAAAATCTATGCTGTATAAGCTTTATCTCCTATACCACTGATTGTTCAGATACCGGTTTTTGCGATATATCTCCTTCATGTAGGAAGCTAAACCCATTGAATTGTTTTGCCGGTTTACCGATCACACAGCAGTCAAAATCACTTAGATTGGTGCTATATAAGGTATATCTTCCATACCTCTGATTATGTAGATATGTATGTAACTCCATCTATGTATGCTGTGAATATATAAATTTTTTCAAATGCAGTAATCTGTTAAAGTAAAATTTTCAGATGTTCATGGAAGGTATGAAGCTTTCGGTCCAACTGTCGATAGTTTTGTAGATCTATTAAAACTAATGTTTGTACACATCGGTATAGGTACACAATAAATATGATTGCAAACAATGGAATCAATCATCGTAACTGACCAACAGAGAATATTTGACTTCATTTTCTCGACTTAGCATAATGTAGACCACCTTATAGTAGGGGAGCCCAAGAGGGGATTTGGGAATTTACTCTATCGCGTCAGATTAAGGAATGGTGGGTTAATTACATGCTGAAAAGTTTGTATTTCAATAATCTGACGTTAACTTGACATTCTTATTAGGAAGCAAACAGCTCGAGGATAACGGGAAGTATATATGTAATCTGACGATTTCCACAAGCCGGAGTAGCGAAAATCGTCAACACAAGTAAGCGAGTGCACCTGCGTTTTTTTTAAGTTCTACAGAAGTTTCTACGAAATCTGTTATCTTTTGATTTGTTTGCTGTTTTCTTTCATATTATTTGTCACAAACATATGACTATATGTACAGTAGGGATGTTTCGAATGTCATATTTTTCACATTCGCGAATGCAAATGCGAATGCGAATGTTAGGAATAACATTTAGAAAGCTATAATCATCGTTTTTATTACTTAAAATTTTTGTAAATTATTAGGACATTGAACGAGTGCATAACCTGTATAGTACACTATGGTCTGGCGACTATCATTTGTTGGTCAAAAGTCGAGAAGTAACCAAATCGATTTGAAACTTAGTGTTTGGAGGTTTTTGAAGTCGCTGAATTCGAATATAATGTCAGATTTTCAAAATTCAAAATGGCGGATCCAATGTGGTGACCAAGTTTTATACTCCTTTCACTTTCACCAAAAACTTATATATAAGCGGAGTTTTCAAGGTCGCTGATTCCGAATCTGATGTAAGATTTTTGGAATTTAAAATGGCGCATCCAATACCAAATTTTATAACTTTTTCCTTTTCGGCATAAACTCACATAAATGGGGAGCTCTCGAGAACGCTGATAGCAGATTTTTTTAATTCAAAATGTCGGATCCAATATGGCTACAAAATTTTATATTTTCTTCTTTTTCACCGAAGACTTATAAACAAGGGGGTTTTCGAATTCGGTGATTTAAAATCTGAGGTCAGATCGTTGAAATTTAAAATGGCGGATCCAATATGGCGTTATCGGGAAAAAATTTTTTTTTTTATTTATTTGTTTATTTGTGAGAGTAATAATTATAAATAACCATAACACTGAAATTTAACAAGAGCGTTGGCTACCGAGGCCTTCGGCTCGAGGTTTAATACATACATGAGGGCAGTTTTAAAGATAATTTCATTAAGTATGTACAATAATATACTTTCATTTCATTTCATTTATTAATCTATAAACAATGTGTTTACAGACTATATTACAAATTTATAAAACAGGATAACGCAAAAAATAAAAAATATAAATATATAACATGGTTATCATAACAAATTCCTTACAAGTATATCCTTAAAATTAAGGTTGAAAGAAGAGAAATCAAACTCTAAGGAAGAAGAATAAGTATTGAATTGACATAGCACGCTCCTTAAAGGGGTGTTCATGCCATAAACGGTTTTTGCTAAGCCAACATAAAATAATGCATTGCAACGAAAAATACGTGGAGGAACATTAAAACCAATTCTCATAAGCCTGAGATGATGTCAAATACGAAACACATCGATAAAAGAGTACGCCTCGCATCTAAGGCCATAAGGTTGATTAATAGACAACGAGGACGGTAAGACGGGAGAGGTTCAGTAAATATTAGCGAGCGAAAAGCAAACCGAGCAAAAACCCTTTGAACAGATTCTAATCTGTTGATATAAATAGAATGGTATGGTCTCCAAATGGTATGGTCTCCATCTTAGAACGAACAAAAGACGTATACAAAAGTTTGAAAGTATAAGGATCGGGAAACGTAGAACAATTACGACGAATAAATGCCAACATCGCGAACGATTTAGAAATAATAAAATTGATGTGAGTGGTAAAGTTAAGCTTGGTATCACAGTAGACCCCCAAGTCCTTAAATTCACAAATTGTCTTCAGCGGCACGTTTGAGATACAGTAGGATGTAGGTACTAGTCTTAATAACTTAGCATAGGAGGTATAATGACATTTACTAATATTAAGGAATAGACAATTACGCATACACCAATTATATAAGTTGTCGAGCTCAGCCTGGAGAGTTAGTGAATCTTGCGGGCAACTAATTTCATAATAAATCTTCAGGTCATCAGCAAACAGCAAGAAGNAACGCAAAAAATAAAAAATATAAATATATAACATGGTTATCATAACAAATTCCTTACAAGTATATCCTTAAAATTAAGGTTGAAAGAAGAGAAATCAAACTCTAAGGAAGAAGAATAAGTATTGAATTGACATAGCACGCTCCTTAAAGGGGTGTTCATGCCATAAACGGTTTTTGCTAAGCCAACATAAAATAATGCATTGCAACGAAAAATACGTGGAGGAACATTAAAACCAATTCTCATAAGCCTGAGATGATGTCAAATACGAAACACATCGATAAAAGAGTACGCCTCGCATCTAAGGCCATAAGGTTGATTAATAGACAACGAGGACGGTAAGACGGGAGAGGTTCAGTAAATATTAGCGAGCGAAAAGCAAACCGAGCAAAAACCCTTTGAACAGATTCTAATCTGTTGATATAAATAGAATGGTATGGTCTCCAAATGGTATGGTCTCCATCTTAGAACGAACAAAAGACGTATACAAAAGTTTGAAAGTATAAGGATCGGGAAACGTAGAACAATTACGACGAATAAATGCCAACATCGCGAACGATTTAGAAATAATAAAATTGATGTGAGTGGTAAAGTTAAGCTTGGTATCACAGTAGACCCCCAAGTCCTTAAATTCACAAATTGTCTTCAGCGGCACGTTTGAGATACAGTAGGATGTAGGTACTAGTCTTAATAACTTAGCATAGGAGGTATAATGACATTTACTAATATTAAGGAATAGACAATTACGCATACACCAATTATATAAGTTGTCGAGCTCAGCCTGGAGAGTTAGTGAATCTTGCGGGCAACTAATTTCATAATAAATCTTCAGGTCATCAGCAAACAGCAAGAAGATACATTTAGAGAAACAAGAGGAAATATCATTAATAAAGAGCACAAATAATAAAGGACCAAGGATACTACCCTGGGGAACACCTGAGGAAGCAATGAGCGAACGGGAAGATTCATTTTCAATTACAACAACACAGCGCCTGCTACTTAGATACGATATAATCCACTTCAAGAAAGCAGAGTGGTAGCCTAGTCTCGCCAGTTAAGCTATCAAGATACGGTGAGATACCCTATCGATGGCCTTAGAGAAATCCGTATAGACGGCATCAATTTGGAATCCCTTTTGAAAGGTTGCAAAACAGTCCTCCGTAAATACCGCTAAGTTAGTTACCGTTGATCTGCCCGGGATAAATCCATGTTGATTAAAACATAACACGTGCTTAGTAGAACAGTATATTTTGTCTTTCACGATACATTCGAACAGCTTAGAGACAGAAGTGAGCTTGGAAATGGGCCTATAGTTCGCTTTATCATTTTTATTACCACTTTTGAGAATCGGCGTAATGAAAGCCAGTTTCCAGTCGTCGAGAAACACCATCAGCCAATGACATATAAAATATATGTCTCAAGGGCTCCATAAGAGAGGGGCAGCTATTTAACAAGATAACTGAGAGGCCTTCGGCGTCAGTATTAGTGGAATACTTTAAATTAGTTATGCCATTAACAATATGCTCATAAGACAAAAATAAGTTACCGAAGTTGAGAGAATTATTTGAGTTTAAAGGGACAACAACAGGAACAACACTATCCGGGTTATCTAAAATAAAATTTGACGAGAAAAGGTCAGCAAAAAGATTGACAGCATCCAAAATAGAGTTAGCTGAAACACCATCTAGTTGAACTGAAGCGGGAATATTTGAGCAATTCTTTTTCGACTTTATGTAATTCCAGAAAAATTTAGGATTTCTTTTTATGTTACTTTCAACATTGTGTTTATAATTTCTATATGAAGATTTATTCAGCTTGTTAAATTTAGCTCCATAAAACGCATAACGTTCGCGCAGATTAGCGTCGTTTGAGCGTTTGAACTTTTTGTAAAGCTTGTTCTTCAAATTCCTTAGACGTTTGATCTCTATACAGAACCAATGGATCTTAAAAGTTTTAGAGTGTAACTGTGGAATATTGTTTAGACAAACATCGTAAACGTTAGATTTAAAAATATTGAAAAAACTAGTTACATCCTTCTTCCCAAAAAGCTGAGACCAATCTAAAACCAACTTATTATTTTTCATTTCAGTAAAATCACAAAGAGAGTAATTAAAAGCTACCCTCTGGATGCCAGTAGGTAACTCAAAAAATTAAAAAAATTCAATTTCCAAATCCAAAATTCAGCCTAATTCGTTAAAAAAAACCATTGGCTTGACATAATTCAATGCACAGCAGATTATCAATAAAATATGATTCCAAAACACTATTAACGTTAGATGGAGTGAGAAAATTATTATTATCTTATTAAGCTTAAAACTTACGCGCTTGAGAGCTCTCAAATCGGAACCTTTCTTCACAATCAAAAAGCAAGAAATCTTATCTTTATGGATACCAGCGTACTTTGCTACATACTCAATGATACTTTGAGTCTTCACAGTAGATACAAACGAAGAAAGATATAGCCATTTCAAGCGAACCACAACTTCAAGTTCTGAGTTATCATTAGTTCCAAACACAAACGGTTTCGGTTTTTTATGCGTGCGTTTTTTAGCCACAGTTAACCACTGTGCATTGTGTATCAGAGTATTGTTACCAACAGCGTCAGGTATTAAAGCGCAAACAGTCAACGACGTAGCGTAGACGTAGGTTGACGCAGACACAATCTATCTTATGGGATTCGCGTGTTGACGAAAACTCACCACCGCATGGTGGTGACGTTGCCGTTGCTTTTCTCTCTCTCTATCAACAGTAAATTTGATATGCTGCTACGTACGTCAACCTACGTTTACGCTACGTCGTTGACTAACTGAGCTCTTAATGCTGCAGCAGCGGCATACGAAGACGTCGGAGCGGCGAAACCTTCACTAGCACAGGGAGCATTAAAAGCGGCTGGCGAAGCAGCAGCAGAAAACGAAGAAAACCCGGTTTTAGAAGCAGCGAACACAGACAAACCAGTATTATTAACAGGAGCAATAGAAGAAATATTTTCAGCAGTAGTATGAGCAGTCAAACCGGTATTACTATAAGAAACAACAGAAACGATATTATCAGCAACAACAGCATCAGTAGCTGGCTCAGTACCAGCAGCACCACAATCACGGAAATTAGTAGCTTTAGGTGTTTTTGTTATAGGAATAGCAACCGTGTCACTTATTTTAGATTTTGAACGCGTAATAATTCTTTTCTCACTGATAGCAGGTGGCGGTGTAATAGAGTTATCACTTGCTGGTTCAATTAAAGACACAAAGATGCTTTTAAATNAGTACCAGCAGCACCACAATCACGGAAATTAGTAGCTTTAGGTGTTTTTGTTATAGGAATAGCAACCGTGTCACTTATTTTAGATTTTGAACGCGTAATAATTCTTTTCTCACTGATAGCAGGTGGCGGTGTAATAGAGTTATCACTTGCTGGTTCAATTAAAGACACAAAGATGCTTTTAAATTTATCCAAGTCCGAAATCGCATTTAAGATTTTGTCCTTAAGTCCACACTAGGCCATACAATTACACAGAGAGACATTTTGCTAAAGGAAAACTAAAACTTATTATGTCATTGGCAACGCGACAAGGGTTTTCTCGCGTTCGTTTTAAATAAAACCACTCGCGTTTTATATTTAAAACGTTATAAATGTTGTATTTGTAATAATTAAAGCAGGTATAAGATATATAAATGTCTATTTGTTGCAGTTAAACTTCCCGGTAGCCGTTTCCCCGTGTGGGCGCGTTAACTGTTGAATTTGGAGTGCGTTCTTTCTCCAATTTCTTTTGCTCATTACGAGAAAGTTGAACAGCAGAGAACTCATTAGGGTGTTCCCTCAAAAAAATCGGTTGATTGTACACTGCCCCCCGCTGCAGGAGTGTGCTGGATAGTTCAGTCCGCAGTCTTCGAACATTAGTGTAGGCCATTTACGCGCTGTCCGGTAGCCTTGGCACTCGGATGGGCTTACGTAGTAATATTGAGGTGTAGCGGATTCGCGCTACCGCTGATGCATTCCGCGTTTAATGTTATTTAGGGATATGGCACTTAGAGTTGGCTTCATGTTGCTGGCGATATATGGTCTTTCCTTGGGTTATCGTTTTGCAAGGGAAGAAAGCGAACAATTATGCAAAGGGTGGTGCTCTATATGCATTGTAATCTTCTTATTCGTATTTGTGTATTTTTGTAGTGTGCTCATGGGTTAGAGCTTACTGTTTTGAATGACTGGGTCTCATTTATTGCCCTTTGGTTTGAGTTATGTAGGGAGTTCATGGGTTAGAGCTTATGGCATTGAATGCGCGGGGTCTTATTTTTTGCCCTTTATTTTCATAGTTTTGCGGCGGAACCGCTTATCACCCAACCAAATATAGTTTCTTGAGCAATTACATTATCTTGTATTCTTCGGGCTCCGGGTTGGAGAATTAGTGGAAGTATATTGCTTCCAATAACCAGATCTATTGGTGCTGGTTTGCTGAAATGTGAGTCAGCTAGTTCATGGGGATTGAACTGTTTAATAAATTCACGACTTAAGGGGGGAGTCGGTATTTGCTCCGGTAATTGCTTCAGTACCACAGCTTTTGTATTTATCTTCCGCTTTGACATACTTAGTTCCCAAACGTTCCTAGGGCGTTTTGTGTTACATCCACCAATATGTAATACGTCGAACTGGGAGTGTTCGGTTGGAAGCTTCAACCTCTTCTGATCTGCTGACGAAATAAAGGTTTTTTGGGCCCCTTGGTCAAGCAGTGCTCTGAGTTGAAACTGTTCTCCTCGATGCTCTATTGTCACTATTGCAGTTGGGAGGAGAACTTCATTTTCTTTGGGAATTTGGAGCGAGTTAACATGCGCGGAGTTTGAGCAGGTGGGTTGCTTATCCGGCTTGTAGCTAGTTAACTCTTGGCGGCAATCGTTGGTGATCGCGTGCGCTGTGCTGTGTTGCGCTATTACTTTTTGAGTTTGCGTATTGGTTGGGTGGTGATCATAGGGGATCACTTGCTCTTTATTTGGTGGGGCTATGGTCTTTTGGGTATGACCAAAGCTTTCATGTATCTGTCGATCGGGGTTGATCGATTTCTTAATATTTTCTTTTATGGTGTTCTTCTTGGAATGGCTTCTGGATGTGTGTACATGCAGTAAGGAGTTATGTCTTTTCTGGCAATACATGCATGCNTTGAATGACTGGGTCTCATTTATTGCCCTTTGGTTTGAGTTATGTAGGGAGTTCATGGGTTAGAGCTTATGGCATTGAATGCGCGGGGTCTTATTTTTTGCCCTTTATTTTCATAGTTTTGCGGCGGAACCGCTTATCACCCAACCAAATATAGTTTCTTGAGCAATTACATTATCTTGTATTCTTCGGGCTCCGGGTTGGAGAATTAGTGGAAGTATATTGCTTCCAATAACCAGATCTATTGGTGCTGGTTTGCTGAAATGTGAGTCAGCTAGTTCATGGGGATTGAACTGTTTAATAAATTCACGACTTAAGGGGGGAGTCGGTATTTGCTCCGGTAATTGCTTCAGTACCACAGCTTTTGTATTTATCTTCCGCTTTGACATACTTAGTTCCCAAACGTTCCTAGGGCGTTTTGTGTTACATCCACCAATATGTAATACGTCGAACTGGGAGTGTTCGGTTGGAAGCTTCAACCTCTTCTGATCTGCTGACGAAATAAAGGTTTTTTGGGCCCCTTGGTCAAGCAGTGCTCTGAGTTGAAACTGTTCTCCTCGATGCTCTATTGTCACTATTGCAGTTGGGAGGAGAACTTCATTTTCTTTGGGAATTTGGGGCGAGTTAACATGCGCGGAGTTTGAGCAGGTGGGTTGCTTATCCGGCTTGTAGCTAGTTAACTCTTGGCGGCAATCGTTGGTGATCGCGTGCGCTGTGCTGTGTTGCGCTATTACTTTTTGAGTTTGCGTATTGGTTGGGTGGTGATCATAGGGGATCACTTGCTCTTTATTTGGTGGGGCTATGGTCTTTTGGGTATGACCAAAGCTTTCATGTATCTGTCGATCGGGGTTGATCGATTTCTTAATATTTTCTTTTATGGTGTTCTTCTTGGAATGGCTTCTGGATGTGTGTACATGCAGTAAGGAGTTATGTCTTTTCTGGCAATACATGCATGCATGAGTTTTAACAAATTTTATGCGCCTTTGTATTGCGAATTTTTGAAATATGGGGCATTTCTGTATCACATGGCGGGAGTTGCAGACACATGTGAGGATTTTCATCTGTGTGCGAATTCTGTGCTTCTCGGGAGTGAGAGCTTGGGGGACTTATAGCTCGGATCAATTTGAGTTGATCAAAGATCTTCGCTTTAGTCATTTCATAAGTATCAATACTAAATTGATACTTGCCTTCCGCCAACGCCAAAAAATTATCTGGAAGGTCTTCCTCATCTTTTAGGAAAAGTGAGTCATATGCGGCTTGTAACCGCGCCCAGAGATTGTCAATAGTTTTTCCTTTTATTTCGAGGGCCGACTCTGTGAATTCCTCTATGGGAGAAGAGGTGAGTCTGGCACAATATCTCATAAAGCCATCATTTTCTATATTAAATTTTTGCGCACACGGGTCATGAGATTTTCTCTTTTCTGATTTCTTTGCTTCGGCAGAAGTCTGAAGCTTTTCAAAGATTTTGGCGATCGTTGATTTCCTTGGAATTTTGGAACTATTTTTGGGGCTTTGTTCAGCTGGCATTTTAAATATTTGACGATTAATTTATATTTTGATATGTAAAGGAGGCTCTTACTTGAGCAAATTGTGGTTAATTGTGTTTTTGTGGACTGTATGTATTTTTGTGACCAGTGAATTTTACTACTGGGTTTCATTTTTTATTTTCGTGTTATATAT
>NW_016158112.1:44175-52068 GCF_001687245.7 Rhagoletis zephyria | reverse complement strand
CAAATTGTGGTTAATTGTGTTTTTGTGGACTGTACGTATTTTTGTGACCAGTGAATTTTACTACTGGGTTTTATTTTTTATTTTCGTGTTACATATATTTATATATATTTTTTTCAATGTGGTTGCAGAGTGTTCCTTTTTGTCAGTATATAGATATTTTTGGGAAATGGTAAATTTGCTGCTGGGGTATTACCACCAAATTTACTGCTGGGTTAACTTGCTTAATATGTGTACTTATGTATATATGCATGTAGATGTATATAAGGGCAGCGCAATTGTTTCACTGAGTATTGCAGATGCAAGCGTTTGTAAGTATGTATGTTTANCTAAGGTATCAAATTATTCGTAATTGTTTGTAGAATACAGTACATACTTAAAAAGTTCTTAAAATTAAATGCTTCAAAACCTATACGCGATAAACCGACAATTTTGAAAATTGTAAAATGGNTATGAGCAAAGATTTTGAAAGTTGAACTCACTTAATTGAGACGTTCTAAATTCAATGGCATGCCCCGTTTTACCAGATCAGCTCCGGTTTTCGAGATAACGGTACTTGGATATTTGATTAAATTTTAACTATTTCATAAATAACTCCCTCAGTTTTGAAGTTATTTTATTAAAATTTAGCACATAACGGTTTTTTAATATTACCTTAATTATTCCTTAAAATTATCGGAATAGGTTCACATTAACATATAGCTGCAATACAACTGATTACTCAGATATGTGTTTTTGCGCTATAACTCTAACTTCATATCTGAGTAATAAATTGTATGCATGCTATATGTTAAATTGAACCTATACTAAATTTTAACCTGTTTAATTGGAGGAGTTATAACGCAAAACAACGTCTCTGATCAATCAGTTGTATGGTAGCTAGAAGTTTTAGTGAGCCGATTTCGATGATTTTATGGAATAGTTAAGATAATATTAAAAAACGGCTATGTGCAAAATTTTAGTAAAATATCTTTAAAACTCAGGGACTTTTTTATAAAATAGTTAAAATTTAAGCAAAGTTACAAGTACCTAGAAAAGTGGAGCCAATAGAATTTAGAAGGCTCCAATTAAGTAAGAGCAACTAACAGAACATTTGTCGAAACAAGTTGCTTTGATACCACTCTCGAAATATTCTGACTAAAAGAAGGAGCATCATCACNAGGGACTTTTTTATAAAATAGTTAAAATTTAAGCAAAGTTACAAGTACCTAGAAAAGTGGAGCCAATAGAATTTAGAAGGCTCCAATTAAGTAAGAGCAACTAACAGAACATTTGTCGAAACAAGTTGCTTTGATACCACTCTCGAAATATTCTGACTAAAAGAAGGAGCATCATCACAAGTAGTAAATCAGGGTTTTTACACACTTCTAGAGACAAATTTTTTGAAACATTTTACAGGTATATGTAATTTTACAATTACTAGCAGTTATAGAAAGATTTAGATCATTTCGGCGTATTTTCCAAATGTGCCTTCAATAAAGGTGTTTTTGGAATAAAAATTACGCTCAAGATCGCAGAATATTTTATCTTTAAAAGCTGGTTTATTCTAAAAGCACACCTCTTGCTAAGGTATCAAATTATTCGTAATTGTTTGTAGAATACAGTACATACTTAAAAAGTTCTTAAAATTAAATGCTTCAAAACCTATACGCGATAAACCGACAATTTTGAAAATTGTAAAATGGGGAGTTACAGACTTTGAGTTACTTGCCATTTCGTTATTTTTTAATGCACACTTTTCTTTCCTACTACATATGAAGTGTACACATAAGTGCTAAATGCCCATTTAATTTCAAATCAGAATATGGTGTGCTTCAAAAGTTATGACATAATTAATTGTGCCCCTCTTAAAAATTACATAAAAAATTCACTTGTTTTCATTATTTTTTTCAATTTAAACACCTATAAATCAAAAGTTATGCAATAAATTGATCCACATTTTTTTGAGGCTTCAAGTATACGTCAATGAATTATATCCGAAAATAACCAGCTTGATTTATTTCACAACAGTGAAAATAAAGCTATATAACACAAAGGTTACCTGTTTTTTAGATTTGCCCATATATGTACGTACGATTATGCGAAAACTTTAGAAAAACAAAGTTCCTTAAATGACCAAACACTAGTTAGACTGCTGGGAGTGCAGAATCTGTATGTATGTATGCATGGGCGTAGCCAGGTAGGGGCAGGGGGGAGCCCCCCTNGCTTTGATACCACTCTCGAAATATTCTGACTAAAAGAAGGAGCATCATCACAAGTAGTAAATCAGGGTTTTTACACACTTCTAGAGACAAATTTTTTGAAACATTTTACAGGTATATGTAATTTTACAATTACTAGCAGTTATAGAAAGATTTAGATCATTTCGGCGTATTTTCCAAATGTGCCTTCAATAAAGGTGTTTTTGGAATAAAAATTACGCTCAAGATCGCAGAATATTTTATCTTTAAAAGCTGGTTTATTCTAAAAGCACACCTCTTGCTAAGGTATCAAATTATTCGTAATTGTTTGTAGAATACAGTACATACTTAAAAAGTTCTTAAAATTAAATGCTTCAAAACCTATACGCGATAAACCGACAATTTTGAAAATTGTAAAATGGGGAGTTACAGACTTTGAGTTACTTGCCATTTCGTTATTTTTTAATGCACACTTTTCTTTCCTACTACATATGAAGTGTACACATAAGTGCTAAATGCCCATTTAATTTCAAATCAGAATATGGTGTGCTTCAAAAGTTATGACATAATTAATTGTGCCCCTCTTAAAAATTACATAAAAAATTCACTTGTTTTCATTATTTTTTTCAATTTAAACACCTATAAATCAAAAGTTATGCAATAAATTGATCCACATTTTTTTGAGGCTTCAAGTATACGTCAATGAATTATATCCGAAAATAACCAGCTTGATTTATTTCACAACAGTGAAAATAAAGCTATATAACACAAAGGTTACCTGTTTTTTAGATTTGCCCATATATGTACGTACGATTATGCGAAAACTTTAGAAAAACAAAGTTCCTTAAATGACCAAACACTAGTTAGACTGCTGGGAGTGCAGAATCTGTATGTATGTATGCATGGGCGTAGCCAGGTAGGGGCAGGGGGGAGCCCCCCTCTAACTTTCAAATTTTCCTTATATATATATAAAATAGTACACTGAAATGCAAGCTTATTAGGGTCGAGCCCCCCCTAAATTTCATTCTGGCTACGCCGATGTATGTATGTGCGTATGGTTATACAGTTGCAGTATACTGAGAGCTGCACTGCTTGTGGGGCGAAGAATAGGCCCAAAACGTAAGTTAAAAATATTTATTTGCAAGCAAGAACGTTTTTAACAGCTGTGCTTTGGAATGCACGGTAATTTGGTTTGAGGGGCGCTTTGTAGTTATGCGCAAATATATGATAGGTAGATATATGTAAGTAGGTAAACAAAGGGATCACCATGCATGTGCGTATGTATGCCTGTATATATGTACGTATGTTTGTACGTATATTTAGGCGCTTACTGGGTAAGCTGAACTGATATTATTTTTTTATTTTTGTGACAATAGAGCGGAATTTGTGTGTTTACTTTTTTTTTGCTTCTTAAATGGGTGTAATGTGGTGGGGTGCAATAAGGCCATACGCAATAAAGCCATATGGCTTTATTTCCAATCAGAAAGAGAAATAAAGCCATACCAAAAATTTTGCAAATGAGAAATAAAGCCATATTCTGAAATGACACTCTCAAGGCGGTGTTAACGGCGAATCTGAATTTTATCTGAACATTACGTCCAAATGATGTGTTTGTTGTAATTCATTATTAAATTCGCCTTGGACACACTCTTGAAACTGATACTGAATTATTTAAGTTTATACAAATTATTACTAATAAAATGAAATAAATCATTATTTAATATTTCCGGATTTATTGGATATTGAAAAATAAATATATGTACTTAGGTAAGTTTTAATTTTGCGAGTGCATAACCTGGCGGATGCACATTTGCTGGCTCCCCGCACCGTACCGCGTGTGAAGGGCGGAGCGCGGGGGCCGGCGCAGCGCGCGCGGCGCGGCTGGTTTAAGGTGACGTTGTAGTTCAATGCGGTTTAGTAGTTTTGTTGCGAACTTTTTCCATTGTTCAAATAAAAGAAACATACAAATTTGAAAGCGAAATAAAGTCATATGGCTTAATTACCAATTGTAATTGGAAATAAAGCCATATCGAATTTATGGCCTTATTACCAAAAAAATATGGCTTTATTTCCAATATGGCTTTATTGCGTATGGCCTTATTGCACCCCACCGTGTAATGTATGTATAAGTAGGAAGATTAAAAATTTCCTTAAGAACTTTATGATCATGAATTTCTACTTCCCTTTTGTTTTCCCGCTTTTTTGCCTCAGAAAGAGGTGCGGCGATTATTGTTGGTGCTGATCAACTCGCCTTATGTGGGTAAGGTGCTGCTTTTGCCTCTGTTGCTGGTGCGCTAGTTGCTGAGCTCCTGATTGATGTTAATGTTGTTTTTTGATGATGACAGGTTATAGTTTGGCGGTAACAAATATTTTTTGGTGGCTTTCTGGTCTTTGTTTGCACCAATTTTATTTAATTTTTCAGTTTCTTTGTTTTTCGTTCACCGTCTTCACACTTAATGTTTTGTACAAATGTTCACTTTCAAATTGTATTTTCTTGTTTTTTTTTGTTGCGTTCATATGCCCATAGGTGCCTTTCGTTATGGCGGAGAAGGACCATAGCAACGCGATGAGGGTTTTCTTCGCGTTCGATTAAATAAAACCACTCGCGTTTTATATTTAAAACGTTATAATGTCTATTTATTATTTTAATAATTAAAATATTTATAAGGACATATGTATATTTATTTCCGTCCAACTTTCTGGTGGCCGTTTTCCCGTGTGCGCGCGGTGATAAGGTTGACTTTGGAATGTGTTCTTCCTCCACTTTCTTTTGCTCATTATGAGAAAGTTGAACAGCAGAGAAGGCATTAGGGTGTTCCCTCATAACAATCGGTTGATTGTACAGTCAGTTACATAAAGTATGTGGATGAAGTAACGATAAATTTATACATTTAGTTTAGCTAAGTTTTGAAATTTTAGGAAAGCGTTAGTACTATCTGAGTTAACTGATTTCAGATGGTCTGAGGGGTTGCTGTTGCCAAAAGCTCTTGTTCGTATCTGGCATAGTCCGGGGCATTCGTCTAACAGATGTTGCACAGAAAAATCTGGTCTATTACATTCCATTTAGTTAATGACTATGTGTGGGAATAGAATGTCCGATTCTTGGTAGTACAAAGGTTCTGATACCTCTTCAAGGAGAGTCTGATGGCAAAATTGGTTTAGTTCCAAGGGGATTATTTAACTTGTAGAAGTGTTGGTAGGTCGTCCAATCGTACGCGAGTTTGCCGGCTAAGTAGTTTGGCGCATACATCCGTAGATATTTTGGAGTGAGGTGGTTAAAAAATGAAAAATGAAGGCGACTTCGTTGCCTTTGATTCCAGCATGAACAGGAACCCACATGATTTTTATCGAGTCTTTGTTTTCGTAAATGATAAGACACCGATTCGTTTCTGAGTATGCTCCTAACTCGTGACACATAAGACTAAGATTATCTAACCGTTTACTCTTTGTCCTCGAAACGCACAGTTGAGTAGTTCAATAGTTGCCTACTTCCGCAATTTTTTCCATCGTACAATTTTTTCGCTACCTGAACTCAACGTGTTTTGCTCCGCCTAAACAGATGATCGAAAAGATTTACGCCGCTTATATTAAACTAGCAAATACCCGGCGTGCGTCGCGACGCCTCGTGAGTAATTTTGCATCAAAGTTAAGGAAAACCCGTATTGAAACTGAAATGGGAAAACCTCTTCAGGGGAAGAATTTTGCCTTTGTTAGTACAAATAATACATCTGGGCGGCCATTGTAATCCTTGTACATATGTATGTACCAGCGGCGGATCCAGAATTTTCTGATGGGGGAGGTTTTGCGGGAAATCTTGCCCCTTATTCTAATTACCTTAAACGAGTAATTTTTGTGTATATGTATATGTATCCATAAGTTTCTCGGCAACGGCTCTAACGTAGCAAAATGAAAAATCTTTTAAAAAGACTTTCGAAGTTGTATTTCTTCCAATTGTCAAAAACTTTTTATTTGTCATGGGGAAAATACTGTAAAAATTATTTGTATCGTGCGAACATCTATAGAAATTATCAGGGTTTGAAAATCTGTTAGCACAGCGACAACAGCCAAGAATTTGCTTTTTTATAAATTATTGTTGCTTTGCTTGCCGGCAATTACAAGTACCTGATGAAGATCTTGCAGAAGCAATGAGCTTAGCCGACGACGCTTTAAAGGAATTTGAAGAAATGCGACAAGATGCAGAAAAAACTTTCATTTGCCAAAAGAATCGCTTTAATTCGAAAACCGGAGACGCCGAGGCATACTATCGCATTGCTTTTTACGTTCCCTTCCTTGATACATATAGTGCTCATTTCNACAACTTGGTTTTGCTGCAGTGAAGCGACAGAACAAGTGACGAGAAAAAATATATGCGGACACTTACATATATATGTATCTATGCACATATGTATCTATGCACATACGTACCTATGCACATACGTATCTACTTAGGTATGTATATCAGACTGCTCGAAACAAAACTTTCTTCTGGAGGTAAAAATGCGGAAAAAACGAGTTTTACACGAACATTTTCGAAATGCTCTCAAAGCATTACAAGTAGCTAATACAACTTGTTTTGGGAATGTTTTTAAGATCTTACGTATATTGGCACTTTTGCCCGTTTCAATAGCCACACCTGTACGAAGCTTTTCATGCCTGAAAAGACCTAAAACCTACTTGAGAAATACAACATGCCAAGAAAGGCTCAACAGTCTAGCATCTATGAATATTCACAAAGATATACATTTTTCAGTTGACGAAGTTCTAGAAGAATTTTTCAAAAAACCACGCAAAATTTGAAAATTCTTCGTTTCATTGATTTATAAGTATAAATAAATATTTAATGTGTTAAAAATTATCAAAATGTTTTATAAATAAAGCGAAAAATTGAATATATGATTTTAAAAATTCGTGTTTGAAACTTTATTACGCATACTTTCTTATAAAGAGCCTTTTTTCTAGACCCATATTAGTGAAATATTATTCTTTGACTTGAAGGGGTTTTAACCCCCAAAACCCCCAGCGTACATGCATAATTGGTTAGGTATGTATTAGAGTCCAGCGCAAGTGTATTTGCCGCATTTCGTTCAATAAGTACTCCTTGCATTATACTCTACTACCAACACATTGTTACTCTTTTTCCGCATACATACACTACTTGGCGTTGAGAGAGTAAATACTTGACGTACTTGCTATTACTCCACTCTCTCTCTCATCGCGTACGAGAGATAAAGAATGTACACGAAAAAAACTGGTCACAGTTAAAACGTTCTAAAACATAAATATATTAATGGAATTCAACGATATTTACATATATTTATGTACATCTAAACTTAGTTTTATTGAAATTCGTTAAAAAAGATTTAATTCTCCTTGTAATAAGCAAACGATCGCAATTTTGACTTTATGTCCTTCATTAGCCCTTGCACAGAAGTTTCAGTGATTTCCTTGGAAACCAGCTGCCATTTATTTTTGAATTGTTGTGCGTTTTTTACAGCTTTGTGGGTCTTAAGAAGTTTGGATTTCATAACGGCCCAGTAGGTTTCGATCGGCCGATGCTCTGGACAATTAGGTGGATTCACCTCTTTTGCTACAAAATACACTTTGTTTCTATGTTACCATCCTAAAGCCATTTTTCCGTAATGACATATCGCGAGATCAGGCCAAAAAAGCACTGGATCTTTATGAAGCCGTATAAGAGGTAAAAGTCGCTTTTGCA
>NW_016158112.1:28147-41953 GCF_001687245.7 Rhagoletis zephyria | reverse complement strand
TGTACATATGTACATGCATACATAAATATATTTAATATGAAATTGAAATTTTCACACCAATTTGCGCTATCTTCAAACCCATGGTTCCAATTGTACGCATATCGTCAGGGTTTTCCCCACAACTTGGTTTTGCTCACGGTGGAGAGAATACAGAGGTGGCGCCGATGACGATACCGCTACTCGGCTCTCAGTGATTTTGACAGAATCAGCTATTTTGTTGACGTCATAGTAGAGCAGACAGCAGTAGTGATGTGCTGAGTCAATACTTTTAAGTACCCAATTCTCTCGATACTCGGTACCGAAACATTTAGGTTTCGAATAAAAGCGCACATAGGCCAAAAATATGGAAAAAACGCCTAACAAAACCCGAATGTAAGAGCCAATAGAGCTTTTTTACTGATTCAAATGAAAGATGTATATATGTCGGTTCGATGCCATAATACAGAGAAACCCTTACTTGTTTGAAGCATTTTTGTTCCAGCTGAATCGGACGATATCATTTTTGTACGCCTGGGACAGATTCTGTAACCAGTTAACGACAATTTTCGAATCGGTATCGGTTTTGTCGACGTTTGATATCAAATATTTGTAAGTCAACAAGTGCGATATCGATCCGAAACTTGTCGCTAACTGGCTACAGAATCTCTCCCCTGAAAGGCTTCTTCATCCGTCAAAGTATTTTCTTGAACCTTGGATCGACTAAGGTTAAAACTGATAAAATAATATTTTTTCTGTGGTATCGGTATCGGATACCGAAAAGGAAGTATAGGGTACCGAAATCTTTTTTAAGTATTGGGTACCGAGTATTGGGGACAATTCAGCACATCACTAGTCGCCCTCATTCTCGCCGCTCTCAGTTGTCAACTCTACGATGACGTCACGCTAAACTTACTCTCACGAATTCTGCTGCAATCGGCGCAATCTTGTATTCTATCATCTTGGGTTTTGCTGCAGTGAAGCGACAGAACAAGTGACGAGAAAAAATATATGAGGACACTTACATATACATATATGTATCTATGCACATATGTATCTATGCACATACGTACCTATGCACATACGTATCTACTTAGGTATGTATATCAGCATTTTAGTTGAAAGTACGTTTTGCTCGTCGCTCTCTTCATCCCTCCACTACATTCCAGTCCTTAGTTTTATTCAGATACCACAAATGCACGATCCAGAAAATTCTTCTATCATTCTTGCCACAAATGTATGTTTTCTTCGAAAATACTCAAGTACTACCAGTAGAGTACTCTACTGTCAAATACCTTTTACTCGCAGTAGTTGCGGAAGGCAAAGTAAATACTCTACGCGTCTTGCTATTGATCGGTAGTTTACGTACGCTTGCAGAAACTGGTTTATGCTCACTCACACTTGACCCGAACGATGAGAGTAAAGGAGGGAAAGTATTTGCGTGGCGATCGGATGTCTTGTTAGGTCCTTTAAATGGAATTGCGTAGGAGTTTAGTATGTATGTATATGTGTGTATGCAGATATTTAAATACCGGTTTGCTATTCGCGCGAAAAGCTTTTTTAAAACGAAGTAAATTAGTACAGATTGTTAGTAATTTTCATTAGAGTTAGAATAACTCCCTTCACTAAACGGCTTTTAGTAACTTTAACGAGACCTTAACTTATTTTATTTTATTCATTTTAGTGCAGTTTTGACAAAATTTTCTTGCTAAAAAATCTTTTGTTACACTACTTCATTTTATTCCTTTGATTGTACAGGTTAAATAAAAGCTTGTTTTTAAAAAATATTTTTTTAAATTATTTACTTTTACTGACCATATGTTAACTACAGGTTTTCAGTACAGCACTGTGAATTTGGCCCTTAGGGCCATTAATTTAACTATTTTAAAGTACAGTTAAATCATTACTTAAACTTAAATAAACAAATTTCTAGTTTTTTTAGTGTTCACAATTACACAGTTTACACATAAAGTGTTTAAAATTTACTCTAAAATTTTTTGTTTAAATTAACGCATATTAAGAGAGGTCACCAGTTTCCTTTCCTAATGTGTGCAAATTTAGACACCGTGTTAATAATACTAAACACTGCCTGTTTACTTTTATATACCAAATTTGTCGCGTGGAGCAAAATAACACATAAAATAAAAATAAACACTTTTCAGTAGCAGTTTTACATGCAGTTTTTGGAGTGTAAAAAAAATTGCGGAACGAATACCGAAGCAGCACTGACGGTAAAAAACGGCAATATGCCGGACGGTCTGAAAAACTCTGTTTGGGACTGGGGCAACAATATTATATTTTTCACTGACACTGATAGGTACGGCACTGATATGCGTAAATATACTTCTATTGTAAAAATTCACTTTTAAATTGATTTGAGGTCGATAAATAAACGCAGATCTAATTCCGATTGCAAGCATCGTTTCTATTCGCGCCGCCGCTACTATTCTCCGATTACCGGCCATTGTCCTTGCGGATCTCGTTTGTCTTGACAAATTTATTTTAGCANCAGCGCTCAGCCTTTAAAGCACTTGCTAATCTATCAAGTTCGCGAAAACAATGCGCCGAATTCCTATGAAGCCCAAAAATTAGACATATGTTTATAGATATGTACATCATTGATTTGCTGTTGTTTGTGCATGCCACTACAGCGTTGGAAAAATGGAATTCGGCTAGACAGAGGCAGGATTCCCATAAAAACAGGGCTAAATTACTTTACCATATCAATTCTAATTTGAACATACTTATGTACATATGTATACATGTATTAAAATCTAATTGGATTGATTGAATGTTGATCTGTTGAACTAAAGCAGTATTTGCATTATTCAACTTTGCGTTCAACATTTGCGTTCAACTCAACGCAGGGTTGCACGAAAAAAAAGTTGAATGACTAAATGTTGGCTGGCGACCAACTTTGTTGAAAGCAACTAGTTGAAAGGCCATTCAACCAAAAGTTGGATGCAAAGTTGAACAATGCAAACACCTTTTTATGGCGAATATTTTGATATTTTTTCATATTTTTTATATTTTTAGCCATTCAACTTTTTTTCGTGCAATCCTGCGCTGAGTTGAACGCAAATGTTGAACAATGCAAACACACTTTAACATTGTTGAGTTTTGTTTTGTGCAGAATTTGCATGAAGCGAAACAGACATTTCCTTGCTGTTATATATTCTGTATGCTACTACAGCGATGTAAAATAAGGTTTCTGCTGCGCAGCGACAACGGATTTTTTAAAGAACTTCATCTTTATGAAATAAAGGAAAAGCTGAAGATGAATGTATGTATGCCACACCAAGAAGCTTACAGTGCCGATATCGCTGCAAGCAGCATTTTGAAGTAAAAAAAAAACAGTTGTCAAACGAAATACACGATGTAATTTACATCATGTAAAGTGTTTCTTTGTTTTGAACGCAGCACTGCTTGTACATAAATTTCGCTTTACGCACAGCGCTCAGCCTTTAAAGCACTTGCTAATCTATCAAGTTCGCGAAAACAATGCGCCGAATTCCTATGAAGCCCAAAAATTAGACATATGTTTATAGATATGTACATCATTGATTTGCTGTTGTTTGTGCATTCCACTACAGCGTTGGAAAAATGGAATTCGGCTAGACAGAGGCAGGATTCCCATAAAAAACAGGGCTAAATTACTTTACCATATCAAATCTAATTTGAACATACTTATGTATATATGTATGCATGTATTAAAATCTGTTTTGTGCAGAATTTGCATGAAGCGAAACAGGCATTTCTTTGTGTTATTTATTCTTAATGCTACTACAGCGATGTAAAATTATGTTTCTGCTACGCAGCAGCAACTTTTTTTCACGAACTTCATCTTTATGAAATAAAGTAAAAGCTGAAGATCAATATGGCTCATTCCAACTCAAATCACCCAGGCCGGGGGAAAGTGAATTTAAGTTTGCGATCAAACTCACAGGGATTGTTCCTTGAACAATTTAAGGAGACAAGTATTTTTTCTTTTTGCTCAGAAATGCGAATTTTTCGAATAATGAATTGTTTTCTTTTTGAGTACGAACGCTTATTTTTTCCTCTCTTAATAGCAACTTTTGATGAAATCGTTTATAACTGCCGCAAAAAAGGAAGGATTTTTACGGTTTTTTTTTTAATTGCAGATATTGATCTACTGAATTGAACTAAACGTGAAAAAGTGAACAAACCATCAGTAGTTGTTTATTAATAATTAATTATTGTTTATACGCAAAACAAATTTTTTTTTCAAATTGATTTTTTTCAAATCGCCACATCTTTTTTTTCTCTCAAACTTTTTTGTCTATTAGGGAATAGTATAAACTATTTTCAGTACGAGTAGCAATATGCTTAAATTCATCGTTTTCGAGTTATGATTTTTTTTCTGAAAATGCACTTATATGATGCTAGCAGATTTTCGTGCCAGTTGAGGGCCCAAAAATTGTTGCCCATTATGATAAAGTTTCTTTGCCGGAAATTTTTTGAGGTTGCCCGATCAGAGCCAAAAGTTTTTCCCAATTGGGCTCTAATTTTGGCCCAATTGGGCCCAATTAGCGATTTGCCCAATATACCGAAGATTTCCCCAACCAGTGCTCACAATTTGCTCAAAGGGAACATGCATACGCAATTAAAACGTTTTTATCGATAAAATAACACATTCACACATCAGAATTCCCTACGAAAAAAAATAAATTTTTAATTTTTTTCTTGATTCATAAATTTTCCACATACAAATTTTTTGATGAAAAAAATTAGTTTTTGAAAATATGCCATTTAAAAAAAATTGGAAAAAGTCACAATGGTAGCTCTGAGTATTGCGCAATATTTAAGTATAAGTAGTTATGGGGTGCACTCTACAGTAATTTGAGTTATGAATTTTTTTTACACCGAAGTTGAGTACAATGAGTAGGTACAGTACAATTTTAAAAAAAATTAAATTTTGTTTAGAATTTTTTTGAGTATGCAATTTTGTAGCCCATTAAATTTGAGTATAATAAAGTGCAAGTGTTAAGCTACTGCAAAAATTGCGTTGATTATAAGCTTTTATTTAACTTGGAGAATATCTAATTTACTTCGTTTTAAAAAAGCTTGCCGGCGAATTCAGCGTACATGCATAATTGGTTAGGTATGTATGCAGATATTTAAATGCCGGTTTGCTATTCGCGCGACAAGCTTTTTTAAAAACGAAGTAAATTAGTACAAATTGTTAGTAATTTTCATTAGAGTTTGAATAACTCCTTTCACTAAATGGCTTTTAGTAACTTTAACAAGACCTTAACTTATTTTATTTTATTCATTTTAGTGCAGTTTTGACAAAATTGTCTTGCTAAAAAATCTTTTGTTACACTACTTTATTTTATTCCTCTGATTGTACATGTTAAATAAAAGCTTGTTTATAAAAAATATTTTTTTACATTATTTTTAATATTGTTTATGCTCACGGCTTCTTGCACTTTTTCCTTATCGATGAAAATGCCTAAAACCGTTTTCAAAGAAAAAACAAAAATTAACGGCAGTTTTGCAATCGCTTAAAACTTGCACTTTATTATACTAAAATTGAATGGAATATAAAACTGCATATTCAAAAAAATTCTAAAAAGGTTTAAAAACTTTGTAAATTGGTATGTACTCATTTTACTCAACTTGGGTGTAAAAAAACTTCATAACTCAAATTATTGTAGAGTGCCTCCCATAACATTATACTTAAATATTGCGCAATACTCAGAGCTACCATTGGTTTTTTCCTTTTTTTTTTTGAAATTTTCAAAAACTAATTTTTTTTTATCAAAAAATTTGTATGTGGAAAATTTTTCAAGAAAAAATTAAAAAATATTTTTTTCGTAGGGAGTTTTGAAATGTGTATGAGTGATTTTATCGATAAAAACGTTTTAATTGCGTATGCATGTTCACTTTGAGCAAATTGTGAGCACTGGTTGGGGAAATCTTAGGTAGATTGGGCAAATCGCTAATTGGGCCCCAATTGGGCCAAAACTTGAGCTCAATCGGGAAAAACTTTTGGCTCTGATCTGGCAACCTCAAAAAATTTCCAGCAAGGAAAATTTATCATAATGGGCAACAATTTTTGTGCTCTCAACTGGCACGAAAATCTGGTAGCATCATATAAGTGCATTTTCAGAAAAAAAATCATAACTCGAAAACGATGAATTTAAGCATATTGCTACTCGAACTGAAAATAGTCTATACTATTCCCTAATAGACAAAAAAGTTTGAGAGAAAAAAAAGTTGTGGCAATTTGAAAAAAATCAATTTGAAAAAAATTTTTTTTGTTTATAACAATAATTAATTATTTATAAACAACTACTGATGTAGATCAATTCAGTAGCTCAATATCTGCAATTTAAAAAAAAATCGTTAAAATCCTTTTTTTTTTGCGGCAGTTATAAACGATTTCATCAAAAGTTGCTATTAAGAGAGGAAAAAGTAAGCGTTCGTACTCAAAAATAAAAAAATTCATTATTTTAAAAATTCGCATTACTGAGCAAAAAGAAAAAATACATGTCTCCTTAAATTGTTCAAGGAACAATCCCTGTGAGTTTTATCGCAAACTTAAATTCACTTCCTCCGGCCTGGGTGATTTGAGATGGAATGAGCCATATACATATACCACACCAAGAAGCTTACAGTGAGCATGTGCCGATATCGCGGCAAGCAGCATTTTGAAGTAAGAATAAAATAATGTAAACAAATATTTTTTAAAAACAAGCTTTTATTTAGCATGTACAATCAAAGGAATAAAATAAAGTAGTGTAGCAAAAGATTTTTTAGCAAGAAAATTTTTTCAAAACTGCACTAAAATGAATGAAATAAAATAAGTCAAGGTCTCGTTAAAGTTACTAAAGGCCATTTAGTGAAAGGAGTTATTCAAACTCTAATGAAAATTACTAACAAACTGTACTAATTTACTTCGTTTTTAAAAAAGCTTGTCGCGCGAATAGCAAACCGGCATTTAAATATCTGCATACATACATATACATACATATCTAACCAATTATGCATGTATGCTGAATTAATGTAATCCAAGCCTACTAGTACTAATTTACCTCGTTTTTAAAAAAGCTTGTCGCGCGAATAGCAAACCGGCATTTAGATATCTGCATACATACATATACATACATACCTAACCAATTATGCACGTATGCTGAATTCGCCGAAAAGCTTTTTTAAAAACGAAGTAAATTAGTACAAATTGTTGGTAAGTTTCATTAGAGTTTGAATAACTCCTTTCACTAAATGGCTTTTAGTAACTTTAACGAGACCTTAACTTATTTTATTTTATTCATTTTAGTGCAGTTTTGACAAAATTTTCTTGCTAAAAAATCTTTTGCTACACAACTTTATTTTATTCCTTTGATTGTACATGTTAAATAAAAGCTTGTTTTTAAAAAATATTTTTTTACATTATTTTATTTTCTAATTTTTAGTCTATTTATAAAAGCGTTGTATATTAAAAAGTGTTATTTTATTTTATGTACAAAACTTTGCTATAGATATTAAAATAATTCAACTTCCAATGAAAGAGAACAGAAGACTATGCAAGCAAAATGTTGTTTGCTTACGTTTTGTATAAACATACATATGTACATATAGCAGCAGTTAATTTTATTTAGAGAAATGGCGTGTCGTCCATTTCCGCTGTAGAGTACCTACGCTTTTACCTAAATGGTGCATATATTTAGGCGAAATATTTAAGTTCTTCTCGCGGGGTGACATCGGGAGTCTTCTAATCCTATCTCCTTGATATGATGCCTACAACGAAGTTCTTATCTAGAATAGGTTGATATCGAAAATTTGCCACAAATTGCTTTGCTACACTACAGCCGGCAGCTTTAACTATTTTAAAGTGGTTTTACGTTCTTTGGCAAATTACGCTCTCTTAGCCAAAAATTACTATTTTTTGACCGCCTTTGAATCAAGACCCCTGGACCATATAGGGAATTCATTTATATTTTAAATTGCATTGTCATCGTGATTGGAACTATACTGAAAATTTCAAGTCTCTATCTTGTTGGGAAGTTAGTTTAAAATCGATTGGAAATTTCAGCGATTTCCGCGGGATCACCAAGTTAAATAAAAGCATATAAATAAAAACAACAACAGTTGCCAAACGAAATACACGATGTACAGTGTTTCTTTGTTTTGAACGCAGCGCTGCTTGTGCATCAGTGTTGCCGTTTTAGTCCTTTGGCTAGATTTAGCTTCCACATACTTTTTTTGGCCACATACATTTAAAATTGCCCCCAGCCCTTTTTTTAACCCTTTGGAGAATTTATTCATACTTGTCATGAAAAAGTTTTTTCTTGCTTCATTTAAACTAAGAAAGACTGATATATATACATATACTAGCAGACCCGACGAACTTCGTCCCGCGCAAAATTAATTTTTTTATTGACACATTTGGTCCAACGTTTCTCCAGCACTTCATGTTCACGCAGGCATATCCTCAATTGCCGTCCTAAATAACCTGACGAAAGCGTTATACCAGGACGAAGTCCTTGCGGCTCGATAGTGAATCGTCCTTGAATCTGTATAGTATAGTTGGCGGCAATTTCTAAAATGGTGCGTATCATTGGTCCACTTTCTGTTTAGTCNACATTTGGTCCAACGTTTCTCCAGCACTTCATGTTCACGCAGGCATATCCTCAATTGCCGTCCTAAATAACCTGACGAAAGCGTTATACCAGGACGAAGTCCTTGCGGCTCGATAGTGAATCGTCCTTGAATCTGTATAGTATAGTTGGTGGCAATTTCTAAAATGGTGCGTATCATTGGTCCACTTTCTGTTTAGTCACCGTAAATCAAGGACCGCAAGTGTTCTGATGGGTGATTTAACGGGAGTAATTTGACTTTGATGCCTGGTGCCTCCGGATTGACAATTTTTAGCAAATAACTCGGCTCCAGCGCCACTAAAAATTATCATTAAAATCGGTTCGGTCGTTTAGGAGGAGTCAGGCCACCACAATAAGTCTTTTACATACTGACACTCTTCGGCATTTTTTCCCATATAAAAAACTCTCACGCATTCGTTATACGGAAAAAATGCGCAACATCATCAGCGAAAAAAAATTATCAAAAATCAACGGTATCTTATAGCCATTTAAAACTTGCACTTTATGATACTCAAATTGAGTGAACTACAAAATTGCATACTAAAAATTTGGTTCCATTTGATGCAAAATGAACTATATTTCTATAAAATATTGCCAAAAAAAATATATTATGAAAAGGAAAATACACTGTATTCTGGGTGTATATATTTACAGATAGGTAAAAGTTTCAATATGCTTGGAAAGCGCCACGTCCCTTTTCCAGTAGCCCCAAAATCTCTATACCAATTTCCAGAACACTAGTACAAATACTTTCAAAGATATACTGTATGAAAAATACGATATTTATGGGTGATGCCACGCTCCCTTTAAAATTCGGTACAGCCGTTCGCGAGATCACCTCCTATAAAAAGAAGGAGATTCTCTTTACATAATTAGTGTAGGTAACACAGGGCAACACCGATTTTGATGCGGCAAATGTTGAAGCTGGTTTTGATAGGCTTTTTTGTGCTGATTAAAGGTCTGATTATGCTTACTTTGCCTAACTTCGTACAACCATTTGTACCATTGGAATAAAAATTTAACTTAAGAAAATGTGAAGGAACCTCTAAACTCAACAGATCGATAAGTTTTTAAAAGTTCTGCACATTTACGGGTAATGGAATACATACAAAGTACATACGAAATTACAGTTTAAAGTTTATGCGAAGTTGTGCGAAGTTATGCAAAGTATGCATAATTAGACCATAAAAATACGTAAGTATACAATTTCCATCAGCTCCAGATTTTGAGAAAAATGTGGTGAAAGTGTCAAAAATCGCGTTTTTTGCAATATTTGAGAAGGTCTAGCTATGAAACAAAAGGTGATAGAACCTTCAACTTAGGCTTAAATTAAGGCTTCGACTTCTAACTTCAATGCCTGAAAATACCATTCCTGCACCTTGACCCTAAGGTTACCTATAGTCATTTATTGAACAGCTAACACTGACTTTTACCATGACATTTACCATTTTTTGACGATAAAAAGTAAATGAGTATAGGTGACCATTAGGGCAAGGTGCAGGAATAGTACTTTCAGTGATGGTAGTCTGTGGTTCTAGCTTTAATTTAAGCCATTAGCGCACACAAGGGATGCGTTTTGGGGTTCAAACCCCCCCTAAAGCTAATAACCTCAAATACAAACTGTATCTTAAAGCTAAGAATCCAGCTCTCAAGGAAATTATAAGAAATATTTATTATAATTTCTGTTGCTTGAAAAAGCGCTTTGCTTTTGCTGTCAATTTTCATGAGGAAATGAATATACTAGCATTTTTTCTTGAGAGCTGCAAACTGATTTAAGAAATTTTGGTAGAAAATTTCTTTTCCATTTCTCGTCCGTCGTTTTATATGAACTTTTCGTTTTTCTTGAGAGTTCAGTTAATTTTTTCGGTATTCGAAATATTAAAAAAATTTAGAAATCGTGAAAAATCACCATTTTTATCGAAAGCCAAAAACCAGAAATCGAAAAAAGGAACATAAAAGAGCAAAAATTCATGGAATCAATAAATTTATTTTTACTGAGTCTTTTTTATAATTTTTTATTAGGTACTTTTGAAAGTTGAGCGCATCTTGAGTTTATAGAACTTTTTATTAAAAAAAGTAGTTTTTAAGGAAAGAACACAACCGACTTCAATCCTTATATTCAAATTTAGGGGTACCATTAATTTCTTCGTGATCCAATCATCGGATCTCTAAACCAAATTACGGGCCGAACCTTGAGGTACCATCTTTCTACAAAAAAATTATTATTGAAATCGGTTCACGTGGTCCAAAGTTACGTATTCCGGCGAATTGATAACCTCCCCTTTTTTTTAAAGTCGGTTAAAAGTGTTTGAGTTCTGTTAATCTTATGTAAATAAAGTGCAGTTTATGAATTTTAAAACGCTTATTTATTTATTACATACTGTACATAAAACTTGCATAAATATATTTTAAAGAGCGTATTATCTGAAGAAAATTTTCAGTATTTTCCGGTGATATATCTTCAGAAATATAAAACCCCCTAAAATATATTCCTGGGTGCGCCCCTGATTTAAGCCTACGTGGAAGGTTTGTCACCTTTTGATTAATTGCGGTAGGAACTCATACTTCCCAAAATCAGTTATTCCTGTTCAACAAATGACTAAAAGTGACCATCAAGCAAAGGTGCGGGAACTTGCAAGGATAGTATTAGAGATTTTTAGCTTTAATCAAAGCCTAAGTGAAAGGTTCTACCACCCTTTGTTTCTTTGCTAGAGCTTCTCAAATATTAAAAAAACGCGATTTTTTGACACTTTGACCTCGTTTTTCTTAAAATCTGGAGCTCATGAAAACTCTATGCTTACGGATTCGTAATCATCACACAAAAAATCGGCAAAAATAGCGTTAACATTTGCTGCATCTACTTTTTTCCCATTTTTGTTGGCCTGTGAAATAAGTATTTTTAAATAGCCAATACCCGCATGTTTGCGTCGCCTTCAAATACCTTTCGAACTGTAAAACAATGACTCGATTATATTCTACGCATATCTATAATACGGGTATCGAATTTCAAGCAAATCGGACCATAAATAAGATATTTTGGAATTGATCGGTATCTGGTCCACCTGTCAGAAAAAATATCCTATATGTTAACTCAGCCAATAAGCTACGTACGTGCCAAATTACAAGCGAACAAATCAGACTTTTTCGAATAGATCGGTCCCTGGCCCACTTAACGGAAAAAAGAAAACCTATATGCTAATATAGGCAAAAGGCTACCAACGAACCAAATGATTTTTTTTTTGCGTAGCTCGACCCCTGCGCCACCTATCAGAAAAATTAAAATTTTGTGCACTCCTTGTTCTAAACACCTTTCCAAAATAGCAGCACCCATTCGAATCGGGTATGAAACATAGGAGAAAATTGTTCCCAATTGATTCATGCTCCCAATGAATTTCACAATTATCCGAAATTTTCCAAGTTTTCGTCGAAAAAAATCAAAATTTTTTGCGTTCTTCCGGATTTTTCCGAGTTTTCCACTTATAATTTTCTATTTTTCCATTCGAATGCCATTCCGAAGGAAACGCACACAAAAATCCATACAAAAAAATCAATTTTCGATTTTTCCAATTTTCCGACTTTCGCGGAGGGTGTTCCTAACCTTCTTCTGGCAATTACGAACAACTAAAAAACATTTTAGCCAAATCGGCCCAACCGTTCTCAATTCATGAATTGCTATACATTTTACACACCATTTTTATATACATAGACAAGCGGGCCCATGCGCAGTCTGCGCAGACAGAAATACACAGTAAACTCATCCCTCTTTGTAGCCACAGATAGAATCAGACTGTTCTAATAGTTCGCGGAAATAATTATTCTTATAAACCCCTTATTTTTATTATACATATATTACAAAGCATTAATGAGATTTATAGTACATCAGAACTTATTTATACTTATTAGTAGGGATGTGCCGGGTATCCGGTAGATATCCGGAATCCGGCCTATCCGGCCGTTTTTTGGTTATCCGGTTATCCGGCCGGATACTGGCTAATATCCGGCCGGATTCCGGATAACGATTATAGAAGATTCAATTTAGAAATTTAACCCAGATTTTGTATTTTTGTAATCCAATTTAATAGTATCTAATTAGTAATCAAAGTTTCCGCATTATCGGGCAATAACCTATTTCTATTTTCAACATAAATGTTACCCGATGCACTAAATACTCTTTCCGAGTTCACTGAGGAAGGTGGCGCGCAGAGATACTTCATTGCCAGTGTAAACAAATTTGGAAATTCTTTGCGGCTATACTTTCACCAAGTTAAGGGATCTTCTTGTCTGGATATAAGAGGTAGCTGCAAATATTTCTCTATTTCTAGTTCATAAATCGCTGCCTTTTTTCTTGTAAGTTCGCTGCCTTGTCTACCAATCGTTTGGCTAACCATATCACTAGAAACACTAGAATCAGCATCAGAGCCGTTGGCGATTTCCTCAAAGCATTGCCAAATATCCTCGTGAGCTCGATCTTCGATGGAAGCTTTCACTATAGTTCGGCATTTTTCATATGATTCAACTGGTTTCTCCATGCTAACTGATTTATAATTTCGAATTAGTTCATCAACAACCCAGTTTTTAGCTTTATTGGCGTCAAAAAAAAAACGAGTTTTGAAACGTGGGTCACAAAATGTTGCAATAGTGAAGCATTATCGTTGTTGAATGTTTAGTCCTATAATCAAGTAAATTTTTTTAATAATAGTTCTATAAATACTTTTGATAAGTGAATCGCAATTTCATACCTTTTGCGACAGAGTTGCATTGGCTTCAGTTTATCAGGTTTATTCAGTGAAATCGCTGGATAAATTTATCAGAAATGTGTAAACGAGTTTCCATACAAATTTTGACAGTTCATTTATAAAGTTTACACAATTATAAGTTTATACGGTTTACATTGCATTTATAAGCTTTGATGAATACCCTTAGTAGTTTTGACTTTCATCAAATTTGATAGTCGTTTGACATGTGCTGTGGACCGTGTAAAGTGCTGTTTGATCAAAATGATAAACAAAGTGAAAGAACAAGTGCCCGATAATTTAAATAAAAAGAAGAAATGAGCAAGAAAAGAAAATAATTCGACTTCATTTTAGAACTAATAAATTATTTCAACAAAAACTGAAATTTTATGGGTTTTTTGACGTGTGTAAGTCAAACCATCTAATTACACAGACATATCTGTGCCCAATAATTTAAATAAAAACACATAATT
>NW_016158112.1:24682-27661 GCF_001687245.7 Rhagoletis zephyria | reverse complement strand
GTAAAGATATATACTCGTATATAAATATATATAAGAACTGAGGAATACAAAAAGCATTTTATGTTAAAGATTTAGATTTTGAATGCCATCTAAAGTGCACGATGACTCACACGTGAAAGATTTTGTTAGTTGTGACGACTTTATATAATTTTCACCAGTTTATAGTTACGGTATGCGTAGTAGCGCGTAAAGAGCGGTTTCAAAATCGAATCACAATACGATCACAATATGGTTTTCGGCTTTTATATTTGAATTTATGTAAGTATATTCACTACATTTAGAATGAAAAAGTTTAATTTGATGTGAATTACTTGGAAAAATTGTATTTATTTATTACTTCAATAGTAAATATTTTACTGTAGAAAATTGATAATAGATTACCTACTTATTAACGGATAGGCTTTTTAAGAGATCGTAATTGTATAAAAAAATGTTGTGCGCACTTTACGAATTCGTACCTAATTCTGTATACATTTTTGACTTCACAATTCATGAACAAAGGAAACCCCTATAGCGCGCCATCTACCGACTGACATCGGCAATTAGTATTGTAAAATTATTGAAGTGCTATTGTGACTGTAGGCTCGGTTTGTTTTTGTTTATTTGTTATTGACGTTTAGTTTTTCTTCTTTTTGCTCATGAATAAATCACAATAAGCAATTTTCAGAGTTGTATTCGCGAATTCAATTTCGCTGAAAATTCATACGCAATTTCACGTGATATTTTTTTATATGGTCAAATTGAGAATTGTATCGCGATTTCAGCTGAAATTGAGGATAATGACGAAATTGCGCAATTGAGGCATTATGAATTTTACACCACAACTTTGATATTGTACCACATTTTCCAATTTCTGGCTATTCTACAATGTTATTTTTTTTATTTCATTGACTACTGCAAATTATACTATATACATATATAATATAATTACATATATAAGAAAATTGAGGTTATTGAAGCACAGTATTTTCCTAACGGTGATTTTTTCAATGTTGTTCTAAATTGTGTAACATTATATTAAATTTTCCTTTTTTATTTATAAATTTAAGGTCTTAATATTGGGCAATATACTATTTAATTCCTTATTATCCTTTTATCTCTTATTGTCTCGTCCCATGATTCAATAATAAAAGTATAATTATGAGATAATTATTGGCAGCCGCGGTTTAACACTCTCTTACAAAACAAAAGGCTGCACTTACGAAGGACAGATAAAGAGGAAGAATGAAATCCCTTGGTGCGAAAATGGTAGTAGAAAAGTACGCAAAGTCGGCAATCAGTAGTGAATTTCCTTTTGCGAATTTTAATTTATTTGCAGGAAAATTGGCATTTCAAACGAAGTAGTAAGAATTATATCTGAATTTTGTAATTTATTTCATTGGTTAATTGTGCTTTATTTGAATATAAAAATAAACATATTGCACAAAAAACGTATACTTCTATTTCACACGTACATAAGCTACTATTTTTTTAATTTGCAACGAAGCAACACGGTGCCACGGATAAGGGAGCTGTGCGAGAGAGACAACTGTCAGTTTATCGAACCATTAATTATTGAATTATGTGTGCGCCCACCACTGTCGTTTACGGTGTAAGCGATGCTGCAGTCACAATAGTGCTTCAGTACAAAATACCTTTAGTGTAGCTTAACAATGGTAAATTAAAAACAAAAATTAAAAAACCAATTTCTTTACTTGAAAGGAGTTATGACCATTAATATTACCTAATAACCACTCAGGGGACCTCTGACTTCTCAAATGACACCTCATTAGTGGAACTGCTTACATAGGAAAATAGAAAAAGGGAGACTAACAAAAAAACACCTTAGAGAAATAATATATATGATGATGATAAGGAACAGCCGTTAGTAAACGGCGGCATACATATGTATGTATGTCATAAAAATATCGATGGTCAATTCAAAATTCAAAAAATAAAAACTCGTACTATTGTTAAGTGGCTCATGTCTTTAATCGTTGTCTTATTCATGTATAATCTCTACTACTTACTTTAGTTAGGATTAGACATGGGTTAGCCAAGGATTAGAGACATGAGCCTCTTAACAGTAATAAGGGATTTAATTTTTTGAATTTTGAGTTGTGTTATTGCAGAGGACCATGGATATGTGAATTCATATATTTCGATAACGAAATAAATTCGAGCATAAATACGATTTTTAGTTACATATACATATGAAACTCAATTTCAGTGCCACCTGGCGGAAATTTTTTTTCGAAAGAAAACTTTTTCCTGTTAGCAATACATATTTTAAGTATGAGGATAATCGGACCATAAACACGATTTTTAGTAATAACTCGACTTCAACGCCACCTGGCGGCTCTTTTTTTTGCAATGGTATTGTTTTTCCTATTGTCAATACATATCTCAAATATGGGGCGAATCGGACCATAAATACGGGTTTTACTAATAACTCGACTCCAGCTCTACCTAGCGGTTGTTTTAATAGTTATTCTGCTATTCGGAAGGTAGATAATTTCAAGAAACAAATATCATAAAAATCGGTCCAGCCGTTCTTGAGTAATAAATGGTGTAACTAACACGACTTTGTTTTATATATCTTATAAATATTATAAATGTGAAAGTTTGTATGTTTGGATGTTTGGGAAATCATCACGCGGAAACGACTACACGTATTTGCATGAAATTTTGTACGCAGATAGCTTATGGGCCAGATTGGTTAATAGGCTAATCGTTTAAGAGTTGCCACCTGTTAAGAAAGTTTCATTTATTTAATATGCGGGAACGACTGAATGGATTTGCATGAAAATTTGCACACAGATAGCTTATAACCTAGATTGGAAATAGGCTACTTATCTTAAGAGTTGCCACCTGTTAAACAAGTTTCATTAAATTAATACGCGGAAACGACTAAATGGATTTGCATGAAATATTGCAAGCAGACCTACAGTGGAAAATAGGCTAATTTTTTGGAAGAGTTGCCACCTGTTAAAAAAGTTT
>NW_016158112.1:23141-23419 GCF_001687245.7 Rhagoletis zephyria | reverse complement strand
CCAAGCTCGGTATGGTTATTGTGCTTGCCACATAAAAGCAAACCGTTGAAAATTGTTGAAATCGGACTAAAATTGAGGCCGCTTTTCATATAACGGTAAATTTCAGAAATGCTTGAAATTTCAATATTTCGAAATTTAAGGACGCTTATTTACTTAAAATGTATACGGTAGCACTTATCATGTAGCGGTAGCTTTCGGAAAGGTGGAAAACATATATTTAATACTTGCGCCGGGTATTTAATGTTCGGCTCCGCCCGAACTTAGACTTTCTTACTTGT
>NW_016158112.1:12353-23059 GCF_001687245.7 Rhagoletis zephyria | reverse complement strand
TTCGGAAAGGAGGAAAACTTATATTTAATACTTGCGCCGGGTATTTAATGTTCGGCTCCGCCCGAACTTAGACTTTCTTACTTGTTAAATTTGAGTTGGAAATATTAGAACTCGCCGTGGCACCTTCAAGAAGGTTACACGTTCACGCGTCGTATACCTGGAAACATTTTAAGATAAACTTAGAGAGATTGATATATTTCGTATGCCTAGCGCGCAGACGAGATTTTATAATTTAATAGTTTTAAACGGCCTAAATACCTTAACTCGCTTAAAAAATAACGAGCTATAACGAAATGGGCACAGAAATAAAATCTAACATCATTAAATTATTTTTCCTATTTGTATAAAAGTGCGGGGTGAAACCCGCGGGTATAAGCTAGTATAGATATATTGTATGTTTCTTACGTTTTTATACATTCATACTGTGTATGTAGTGTTAGGGCTGTTAACTTATCTATTAACGATTTAACTACAGTTTAAAATAGATAAGCTTACGGCCCTTAACCCTCTAGTAGGCAGAAGCGCCTCCAGACGGTCGTTAACTAAACACCTTTTTAGTGCACCTATAATAATTTTTTTCAATATTCGTAAGGCACGATCTTTAGACAAAAAGCGTACCCTTACGGCGAAGTAAATTTTAATCCGTTATGTCAGTCCGTTTTATTTTAATCGGCAGTTGAATTACAGATTTTGAAAACACGGTTAAAATTAATTATTTCTTGCTATTTAGTAATTTCGTAATTAAAGAAATTTTTTCTTTTGAAAAAATTTTTGATATAAAAAAATTCGGTGGATTTCGTTGTTAAAAGCACCGTATTTTAATATAAGTTTTATAATTATGTCACCATTCGAAATGGAGAAAATTGCTTTCGAACACAGACCGTCTACAGACCGGCTTGCCGACATATAAAACCCCAGTTTTGAATTTTTGACCGTCTGCAGACGGCATTGCCGGTTCGTAGGTCAACATTGAGTAAGAGAAAGCTGAAAATATGTGTAAGTATATCGGCGAGCCCGTCTCCAGACGATCTTGGTTTTTCTCCCCTGTAGGAAAAAGTTACTGTCACAGATCGAAATAGACATCAGTTTTGGATTTCTCGTGCTAAAATCACCCATTCCTGAATTTTTCAACTCATAAAAAATTGGCCTACTAGAGGGTTAATATGCTTAATTTGTTAAATGGCCGTGTATGTTCTTGTATTGTGGTTGTACCAGCTGCTGGTGCGACTTCAAAAACTATTTGAAGATTTTATGATTATACCAGCATGCTGGTGTCGTGAGTGGTGAAATTAGCTCAATTTTCTAAGTAAAAAGTATTTTAGCGGAAATTACTTGCACTATATGAGTCAAAGCCGTGTTTGTGGAAGATTAAGTTCACGATATTGCAGTTGTGAATTAAAAAAAAACAATGTTTAACAAAATGGCAGAAAAATTATGAAATTTTGGCTCTAATCATTTCGATCTTTCCTCGACCTCATTTGTAAAGAAATATGTATTGTACCAGCATGCTGGTAAGTTATATGCTTCGAGCCTGATGGTACAATCACTTGATGGAGCCAGCAAGCTGGTTTCGTATATTTCCCCTTTTATACAAAGAGGTTTTTGGTTGGATAAAATATTAGCTTTTTTTCAGAGTTCATTGTTTTTCTATACCATTACTTATTGAAAATGTTTACGTGTGCGTATATGTAAGTAAAAAATTGTAGCTACCATTTTTAGCCACGAATTTTTTTAGCCCTTTTTTTAAAGGAATTCGGCTACCACTAAAAATGATTCGCGGCAACACTCTTGTGCATACATAAATTTCGCTTTGGGCGCAGCGCTACTTGTACATAAATTTCGCTTTGCGCATGCTTGAAGCTGGCAAAGTTTCTTTTTTTATGTATGCGCTGTGCTAGCTGAGTATAAGAAGATAAGAGAATAGAGAGAAATATGTATGTGGTTTGTTGATGCTCTCTAAACACAAACGCGTGAAGGGCAAACGGTCTAGCAATGCGTGGTATTGTTGATCAACTTAATACTTTAATTAAACATACTTATTATTAAAATTTCAATTTCAAAATACCACTGTGTCCTATTATGGTAGAAATAGGTCATTTTAAGACTTGAATCATAGAAATCGACCCAGTACATCGGCTGGTTTTCTCTCACGTTTTTTTGGGCTTTAATTTTATATATAGTATAGATAAGATATAGATATATACTAAGTTTATACGCACATATTATTTGCCAATAACAATTTACAAAATGGTTAACTTTGCCGTATAAACGCTGAGTTAATTTTTTATTTGCAAATAAATAAATCACGCAAATAAGTATTGATTGGTGGTACTATTTGCAAATAAGCGCAAGACGCTGCCATTCTTAGGTTTATTTTCTTTTTCTATGGTCATCTTATTACCTTTTTATAATCAAGACGTTGCCATTTTTAACTTTTTTTCTTTTTCGATGGTCATATTATTGCCTTTTTATAATCAGGCAATATTAAAAAAGAATTTTTAACCATCGAATAAACAGTGAGTTAGGTATTGGCAAATTATTTTAATTTCCAAAAGCTTACGTATAAACGTAGTAATAGATAGATATAGATGTACTATGTATGCTCACAAATGGAGAGTCAGCCCTTAATAAAAATATTATATCCTGGTTATATAAAATAAAACTAAAAAGATCAAAATAAAGTAATGTAAAAAAAATATTTTTTTAAAACAAGCTCTTTTTACATGTACAATCAAAGGAATAAAATAAAGTAGTGTAACAAAAGATTTTTTACCAAGAAAATTTTGGTAAGACTGCACTAAAATGAATAAAATAAAAAAAGTTAAGCTTTCGTTAAAGTTAAGTAAAGTTAAGTTAAGCTTTCGTTAAAGTTACTAAAAGCCAAATAGTGAAAGGAGTTATTCAAACGCTAATGAAAATTACTAACAATTTATACTGNCATGTACAATCAAAGGAATAAAATAAAGTAGTGTAACAAAAGATTTTTTACCAAGAAAATTTTGGTAAGACTGCACTAAAATGAATAAAATAAAAAAAGTTAAGCTTTCGTTAAAGTTAAGTAAAGTTAAGTTAAGCTTTCGTTAAAGTTACTAAAAGCCAAATAGTGAAAGGAGTTATTCAAACGCTAATGAAAATTACTAACAATTTATAC
Source organism: Rhagoletis zephyria (assembly GCF_001687245.7). NCBI lineage: Eukaryota > Metazoa > Arthropoda > Insecta > Diptera > Tephritidae > Rhagoletis > Rhagoletis zephyria. The sequence goes on along the minus strand of NW_016158112.1, from coordinate 19,908 downwards.
TGATTCACTTCGTTTTTAAAAAAGCTTGTCGGCGAATTCAGCGTACATGCATAATTGGTTAGTTAAATGTATGTATGCAGATAAGTAAATGCCGANCGAAAAACGAACCCGCATTTACATATCTGCATACATACATAATGTGTATTAAGATATGTATGAAGATATATAAGTAAATGCCGATTCGCTATTCGCGCGACAAACTTTTTTAAAAACGAAGTAAATCAGTACAAATTGTTAGTAATTTTCATTAGAGTTTGAGTAACTCTTTTCACTATTTGGCTTTTAGTAACTTTAACGAAAGCTTAACTTATTTTATTTTAATCCTTTTAGTGCAGTTTTAACAAAATTTTCTTGCTTAAAAATATTTTGTTACACTACTTTATTTTATTCCTTTGATTGTACAAGTTAAATAAAATCTTGTTTTTAAAAAATATTTTTTTTATACCCGAGCGCACTTGTGCACAAGGGTATTATAACTTTGTTCTCATAACGGTTGTTTGTAACAGGCAAAACGAATCGAGATAGATATAGACAAATGTATACATAAATGATCAGAAGGAAAAGAGAAATCGATTAAGCGGTGACTGTCTGTCCGTCCGTCCGTCCGTCCGTCCGTCCGTCTGTGCACACGATAACTCGAGTAAAAATTGAGATATCTTAACGAAACTTGGTACGTGAACTTCTTTTGGGCGTGGGACGGATGGTATTGAAAATGGGCGAAATCGGATAATAACCACGCCTACCTCCCATATAACGGTAATTTTAAGAAATACGAAAACTGCGATATTTTAGTAACTACTGAAGATAATTCACTCAAAATTGATATTTGCAATGAGTTTTAGACGAAAAATAAGAATATTACAAAATTTTGGCAAATGGGCGTAGCCACGCCCACTTATGGTTACATGTGTATATCTTGGTAACCGCTGCACCAATTTCTTCCAAACTTGGCACAGTTGTTGGCCTTGGTACAGCATACTAAACCGCCGAAACTTTTTAAAATCGGACAATAACCACGCCCACATCCCATATAACGGTAATTTCGAGAAATACAAAATCTTCGATAAATCAGTAAATATTGAAGCTAATTTATTCAAAATTGATGATTGCAACAATTCTTTACCAAGAAATACGTTTATGATAAAATTTGGGAAAATGGGCGTGTCTAATGCTCTACTTCGTTTATAACTGGCCCAAAAAGACTTTGAGGTTTCTTAGGTACGAGAGAAAAGTAGACCAGCATGGCTGCTTTGTAGGGAACTGTCTTGATCGGGATTGTGGCATTGAAATGTGAGCAGCGGATCTGATTATAGATCTTATTTAAGAGGCTTCAGCGTTTATATTATGCAGAGATAGCTTACTGCTACATATTTCGGCTGAAAGGGAGAGGAACTTAGGCCAATCCGCTTTAGCCGTTAAAAATTTTGCTCTAAGCTTAATCTGGTATTGGTTCGGTAGGTGAAATGTGGCAATTAGAGGGAAGTGATCGCTGTTATGGAGTTCGTTAAGGGTGTGGGATGACAGTTTGGGTCCTAGGGAGGCCGAACCGAGGGTAATGTCAGGATGGCTGAAGGTGCCATGAGTGGAAAAGTGCGTGGGTGTACCATCGTTAAGGACGATAAGGTTGTTGGATAGGATGATATCTTCAATAATTTCGCCTCTACGATTTGATGCTGCAGAGTTCCAAAGTGAGCTCCAGGCATTGAACTCACCTAGAAAGATGTAGAGAGGGGGAATAAGAGCAGGATATTTTGCAGTTTCCTACTATTAAAAGTTTGATTGGGCGGAATATAGCAGGTTATACAGAGGAGTAACTATAGGGTGGCATTGCTGGCAAAATGCCACGGGCCCCCGATCCGAGAGGGCCCCGGCCCAAGGGACCGCGAGCTCAGAAATAACCTAACATTTTTAACAACATTAAGTACTTAAAAGATATAATTTTTTTTTAATTACTTAAAATCAATTAAAGTGAGACACAATTAAGACCCTATGGTCACCATTTTTGTCGTTAACGTTACAGTCGCACATACATATATTTCTATTTATATTTCTGAAACGTTGTATAAAAACCGAAGGTTTACCATTTAACCTCATAATAAACCTCAAAAGCAGGCATGGGCGACTCCGACTGCGCAGTACCCTCGGTGTAGCGTCGCGTGTATACACGAAGTTGAAGGTGAAAATTAAGCGAAAATTAATTACCAAATTATAATGAATCGGTTAAAATTCCATACGCTAAATTACACTTCATTTTCGCCTTCCACTTCGTGTATACGAACACGCGACACTGCCCCGAGGGTACTGCGCAGTCGGAGTCGCCCAGGCTTGCTCAAAAGCTACATTTTTTATACAGACCAGGGAAGCCAACTCGTGAGAAATCGAGGTTTGAACTGTTTTTGTAAGGAATTAGGTGTTAACTTATTTTCAGCCACTTGAAGTTTGGTTTTTATTATATTAGAAATGGGTGGGCTACAAAACTTCCAAGAACCTTTCTACAAATTCTTATTAAAATGCTCGAAATTTTTAAGAAAGTTTGTTTGATTTCTTTTTTACTATTGCATAAATTTTGAGACTTGGATATACATATATAGGTTTTGTTAAAGAATGAACCATATTAAAAAAAAATATCTCAAATTAAATAGCAAACAAAAAATAATAATAGTGAAAGCTGGTCAAAGTTTGGGTCGACGACAGTTTTTTCGACCACTGTATTTATGCACATTTTTTATTCTTTATTTGTTAACTAACTTTATAACCGTTTGATTTGGTTTATGAATACATATGAATAAAAAAAACAGAAAAAGCAGTAATGTTTCAAAATACATACAAATTTTTTTTTGTAAATAAGGAGATATCTATGTGTGGGGAATTTCACGAAATCTCGAAGAAAGTCGGGGAATTTCATTGTCGAAATCGGAGAATTATCAGAAATGAGTTGGCTTGTTTCCTAGCTTTTGTTGTTTTAAAGATAAATGTCATTTTAAGTGGTCTTTAAAGTTATATTTTTTGGAAGGCGCAAAGTCACACATACGGAAAATCTTGGCGAATCCTGCAAAGTTAAAAATTAAACTAAAGTATTTTAAAAATGATCAAGGTTCATTTTGGATAGAATACGTTGATGAGAAATCTATAAACCGAAATATGTGGTGGTTGTTTTTGGGGAGTGTTGCTGAAGTGACAGTCCTTGGCCAGATATAAATCTGGGTCGTTCCGGTCACGTAGACTCGACTGTCGTGGAAACGCCGAAATATGTGGTATTTAACGTTACCTACTTACTACTAGACTATATTCTCCATTTTGATCGCATGCCAGGCACAAGAGAAATGAACGCGCACCGCACACATTGGATGTCAATTGGCACTTGTTTCTAGATGGTTTAAGATGTATATTAACAAATGATGTCAAGCGTCGACGGGTGAGTCAAAGAAATATTTTTCTTCACTCGTTCCTCGTTCCCAAAATTTTGACCATATATTTACATATACTTTATATTATGTCGTCCTGCTTTCCTGAATTATGTACTGCATGGTTATCTGTTACAATTCCTGTGCCCACAGCTAGTGCTGAACGATCATTTTCGAAACTAAAATTAATAAAAACCCACTTGAGAAACTCTATGGGACAAGTCAGGCTACGTAACTTGACTATTCTGTATATTGAAAATTTTTTGGCTCTATCTTTAAACATTGATGATGTTATAGAATATTTTGTGGAACAAAAAGCTCGGAGAAAAGAATTTTATTAATAAGCTAGCCAATGCCCGCTTACTTCGCGGCGCCTAATAAGAGCTTTTGCGTTGGCCAATGCAAAAGAGCGTTGAAAAACAAAATTAGTCTGTAAAGTCAAAATTTTTGATTTAAGTTGCAGTATCCTCCTCACACATAAGCCAATAATAACGCTGTGATACCATATGGAATACCAATCCCTTTCGGTGTCATGAGCTTTACCGATGGTCTTATTTCCACCTGTGGAGATCTCTGTCAAGCATGTGTAATGTGTTTTGTATTATCTTGCAACTACAACATTGGTGCGATGCGTAAGCCAATAACAGTTCTTATAGGGAAACTCAAGAGCACAGAAGTGCGTTTTCTGTTATAGGAGGGCCAAGAATCCTCGGTGTCCCACAGGATGAAAAGTTTTCCGGTACATTGCTAAATGAGTCGAGCGATCTCTTAAGTATCTTTTAAATGGAACAATTGNTCTCTGCCAATCATGCGTAATCTTTTTGTATGATCTTACGTATGCCAATAAAAGTTCTTATAGGGAAACTCAAGAGCACAGAAGTGCATTTTCTTTATAGGAAGGCCAAGAATCCTCGCTGTCCCATAGGATGAAAAGTTTTCCGGTACATTGCTAAATGAGTCGAGCGATCTCTTAAGTATCTTTTAAATGGAACAANGAGCACAGAAGTGCATTTTCTTTATAGGAAGGCCAAGAATCCTCGCTGTCCCATAGGATGAAAAGTTTTCCGGTACATTGCTAAATGAGTAGTGTGATCTCTTAAGTATCTTTCAAATGAAGCAGTTGATATACCTACGGTGATCTTTCCTTGTTAATTCACCACTTTTACAATTCGTGGTAAAATTTATGAACTGATTTCAGGGTAGATGCAAGACCGCATGATCGTGCATGAGGGCGTCAGAAAAACTTAACCCCTTCATTTAGACATCTTAAAACTAAATTCGTATAACGTAAACAAACATAGGTCCAAAGCAGACCAACCACACGGGGTTTCTATACATTTCGGCTGCAGCGCCATCCATTGGGCTTATTTTCTGCAAAACCATTGCTTACCATAAAATGAATACGTGTTATGAATTTCTACCTTAACTCCAGCGGCACTAATCGGGTAAATTTTTATCAAAAGAATTTTCTATCATACAGGTACATAGCTCACATTTAAAATTTGAACGAAATCGGTTAATAAATACGATTTTTATAAATAACTCTACTCCAGCACCACCTAGCGAGTTTTCTATTAGCATGTAATTGGACCATATATGTATGTAAGATAACCTCCGACAATCTGACGGAACTCTATTCAGTGTTTTTTGAGTTTATTCCGAACAACGAAAACGGCTATCATTTTATGCAAATAGGTATGTAGATAGGACAGTTTATAGCGATACTCGTAAAAGCAAAGCAAATATTTAAAAAAATTCTTCAAATTTTTCACATAAATTCAATAGTTCAATGGGATTTAGAAATATAGGAGAAAATGGTTCCCAATCGAATGATATTTGCGCGTTTACGTAAATGTATATCGATCCAGCCTTTCCAATAATTACCACTTTTCGCCATAACTACGGTATTGATAACATATGTAGCTGTGTAGAATTTCAGGACGTTAGCGTAAGCAGTTCCAGAGATAAGCTACATATATGAGAAGTTCAGTAGTTGTATGGAAGGAAAGACCACGCCCCCTTTCCCAATGCATTTGCAATATATGCATCAGTGCTAAGTTTCAGTTACCCAGAGTAATTGGTTTTAGAGATATATCGGTTTTTTACGTTTTAGTCTGTATAAGAATTTTAGGAATATCCCGAGCTACATATCGAATAAATTTTTGGTCAGAATATTTATTTTCAAGGTGTTGCCAAATATGAACCAAGTCGTTTAGTAGTTTAGTGAAAAACATTCTAAAGAGAACTGTATGAAATTGTAAAACGTGACGTCTCAGATTTCTTAATTTTTTGGCAGCAACAACGAAAAGTTTTAATTTTTTTAGCGAAACACCTTCCACACAGAAATAAAAAAAATTTAGTTTGTGGTTATATCAAGGCGAAATTTTGAGAACGGTCCGTTGCTAACTCTAAATATAACAACGACGCACTGGAAAAAGTTAATACGTTCAAATACCTAGGAAAAATGATCGACGATAAACTAAAAAAAAAAAAAATGGGATTATGTATTTTCAATTAGGGCTCTAGCAATATGTACATCGGTGAAAACTGCATTTAATTCCATACATTATCTTTTGCGTGATGCTCTTACAAACATACAGAAAAACATACCGAAAATTTATATTTGGCTTCTGTTGATCTAATAAACCCCTTATTAATTTTTAACATCTTTAACATCTATTATGTACAGATATCGGCCTGTTGCAATTTTATTATTCTCAAATACTCTCGTTTGATACCCATATGGCAACACTTAGTTTATATTATAAATTTAACTGAATTAAAGTTTTCAAATAAGTGGCAGCCCGCTTCAAGAATATTTTCAAAAGTAAGCTTCCTAATTCTCTTTAGTTTAATATTCGTATTGCAATTCAATTTTCAAATTTCATTTATTTTACAAATTTTAATGAATACAATTTTTCAATGAGTTGGCAAATTCCCTAAAAATATTTTAAGCATTAAAATTTCCTATCGTCTTTAGTTGGATGCCAATATTGCAGTATTTAATTTATGCTATCAATTAAATTAAATTAAAGTTTTCAAATAGGTGGCAACCTTCCACAAGAATATTTTCAGCTGTAAGCCTTTGTAAATTTCTTTCTTTTGACNCAACCTTCCACAAAAATATTTTCAGCTGTAAGCCTTTGTAAATTTCTTTCTTTTGACAGCCATATTGCAGTATTCACTTTACCGTATCAATTGACCTAAACTGAAATTTTAAATACAGGTGGCAACTCTCTAATTTTTCGTACTATATTGGAAGCTAGATCTCTAGCGATACATCGGTGAAAACTCTGCATTCAATTCCATGTTTTCGACTGATGTGCGTACAAATATACAGACAGACAGAGATTCAAAAATTCTAAAAATTGTTTATTTGGCTTCTGTAGCTTAAATAAAAACCCACCATATTAATTTTTCTTTAATGTCTATAACAATTACAACAATTTTATTATATGTATAGATGTAGATATAGATTTCATTTATTTTATCAATTTCATACAATAAAAATTTTCACACAGGTGGCAGCCCTCCCTAAAAATATTATCGGCAATATAATTTACTAAACCCTTTCAGTTTGATACCCATATTGCAATATTCAATTTATCTTATAAATTAAATTAAATGTACATTTTCAAACAGGTGGCAACTCTAAAAAGATATTTTTGGCTGTAAGCCTTCTTCAGCCTCTTTCTTTTGAGGCCCATGTTGAAATATTCATTTTTTCTTATCAATTTCTATACATATAATAAAATTGTAACAGGTCGATGTCTGTACATTATAGATATTAAAGAAAAATTAATGTGGGGGGTCTTTATTAGAGCACCAGAAGCCAAATCAACCATTTTTAGAATTTTTGTCTGTCTGTCTGTATATTTGTTCGCGCATCACTCGAAAACGAATGCATGGATTTGAATGCAGTTTTCACCGATGTATTGCGAGAGGTCTAACTTAAAACATAGGAAGAAAAAAATTAGATAGTTGCCACCTGTTTGAAAATTGGAGTTTAAGTAAATTGATAAGAAACAAGTAAGAAAGTCTAAGTTCGGGCGGACCGAACATTAAATACCCGGCGCAAGTATTAAATATATGTTTTCCACCTTTCCGAAAGCTACCGCTACATGATAAGCCGGGGTGTATACATTTTAAGT
>NW_016158112.1:2862-12328 GCF_001687245.7 Rhagoletis zephyria | reverse complement strand
ATATGTTATCAAAATTAAATTGTTATTTCATTATAAATATGTATGCTCTTGAAAATAAAATTTATTAGAGATTTAACTAAAATGCACACATTATTGTTAAGTGGTTTATTAACCTTAGAGTGCGGATGTTCGGCGATTCGACGACTACTACTTTCAATTTACTATTTTTTCTTTACTGAGTGGTATGACTGCGGTCGCGCTTCCACTCCGCATGGTTCAAGCCCTGGTCAAAGCAACATCGTAAAAAATGTAGAAAAAAGGGTTTTACGAATACAATTTGTTCATTTTTGCCTTATCTTGATCTCATTTGTGAAGTGCAACTGAAAATTTAGTCCTTTTTTCATACACTTAGTAATAGATTGGCGCTTACACATATGTTAGTGTTTGGCCGAGCTTCTCCTCCGATTTGTGGCGTGCGCCTTGATGTTGTCACACAAAGGGGAGGGACCTACAGTTTTACGCCGACTCTGAACGGCGAATGTATTTTTATGAGAAGCTGTTTTTGATGGCAGAAATGCACTCGCCATAGCCTGCCGGGGGACGACCGCTGTTAAGAAAAAACCTGTTTTCTAAAGTTTTTGCTATGTTGCTTTGACCAGGGCTTGAACCCAGGCTCCGCGGAGTGGAAGCGCGCACTGCTTACCACTACACCACATCGGCCGCTTACATATATATGATACATAAAATAGAAGCGTGTGTGAAATATATTGAATAAACAATATTTTTGAGTTTTTATGAATTTTATTATTAAGTTCAAACATCAAATTTATAAGTTTAATATATATAACATTTAGTTTCCTTTTGTTTTTTCTAAACAACAGGGTTTTAACAAGACATCGTCATCGTGACGATTTTTACTGGGAGGGCCCCATCTAAAGAATTTGCCACGTGCCTCAGATGGTATAGTTACGCCACTGAGGTTATAATAGACAATTTAAAGCCAATGTCTATTATTTCAACTGCTAAGCGGAGATGTTGGATGCAATGCGAATAACTTTATGTGTGAGAGATTTTTTGACAAAAAGGGCAATTCCTTGAGGTTGTAGAAATAGATATTGTACATACTTATTTGGGGGAAAAGCTGTTTTGTTGTGTGGGAGGTGTGTCTCCTACTGAGCAATAATATCGGTATAAAATTCATTTATGAGGATGTTAAGGTCTGGATATTTGTTTAGTAAAATTTTCATAGTATATTCTGAGATATTATCGGATGAATAATCGGATTGGGGTATTTTACTTAAAGTAGAAAAATTGTTTGAAAACTAGATGACATTTTTGAAGTCATCGACTGAATTCATTGGTGATGTAGTTTGATTAGAGAGGTTAAGGCTTTTCTTGTGTGACTTTTTGTATTAAGGTTTGAATTGTGCTTTGTGTTTAAATTTTGTTTATTGTTGTTCGTGCTGTTTGTAGTTATGGAGAGAGATGATGATAAAGGTTTGTATTACTTTGTTGTTGGTTACTTCAAATGTAATTTTCGACTGTAGCGAGAGGTGCTGAAGAAGTTTTTCCATCGTTTTGTTGTGGGTTATTTACCAGCGCAGTTTATGCAGAAGATTCGAGTGCATGGTATTGGAAGATAGGGAGGAAGAGTGCACGCATCGCATGCAGGTGTATTCTGGGAGCGTTAAATTGTTCGTCCAAGCAGTTGACAGCTTTTGCATCTCATCGGGTTTGAATAATAAGCTCTTACTTTAGATGTATAACAAGAGACTTCGATTTTCTCTGCCAGATAGTAAGAGTCAAATGTGATGAAAACAACTCCACTGGGAAATGCTTTGTTCTCATTGTATTTCTGGAATTTATAAACACCTGCTACTCCCTGATCCTTAAGGTTCTTCACTATTTCGCTCTCTGGTATTTCATTTAACCACGGAGCGTAAATGGTGCTTTTAGAATAATTAAGAGCATTGTGACGGTCAATATTGACTTTGCAGATTTCAATCAAATGTTTGGATGTCAGAAATTTTTTAGCAATATTGGTGTTTTTCACCATTAATAAAAGATTTCCATCTTTTAAGTCCGTGATTTTCATGGGTTCTGCAAGGCTTTATGCACAGCAAAAGACGAAAAATTATTCAGGGGCTTATTTGTATCAACGGCACTTACCACGAGATATTTCGGGTTGTCTTTTTTTACTGATGACAAAGCCGGAAAAAACTCTAGTGACTGACTTTCCTTTTTTCTTCTTTCGTTGGAGCTCTCCCTAGGGACATTTCACTTTACACGCAAAAAAAAAACAAATCTGCAGAAGCAGAGTCACACGAAATAGTAGGTAAATGTAAACTATTATAGTATAGAATAATCGCACAGAAGAGAAAAGAACGCTAATACGCTGTGGAAACGACCTTAGGGTTCGATGACTGGGAAAAAAATTTTAGTTTAAAAAATGTGTTTAGCTTTTGCTATATATTTTTTTCCAATCACAGCTGCTTCAAATAAAAACTTTTTTCCTTTAAATATAAGCTTATATTTGTATTTATTTGAAAGGACACTATCACAACAAGTATATTACTAATATTAGGCTAGATATAAATTTGAAAAAATAACGTAACGTAGAAAATTTAACAAACAAATGCAAGAATGCATTTTTCACCTACGTACATGCATACCATTCTTGCTATTTCCTTTATGTAGTTGCTATATTCTTCGGGTGTGCTCCACCTTATAGTATTTCGCAGCAAAATGTTTAAAATAGCAGTTTTTACATCTTTTTTGACTGCTGCACACGTGAACATTTTCTAATATCATTCCACATTTTCCCATCATTCAAAATATGCAAAAAAGTGCAACATGATTCTCAGCCTTCGAACTCTAGATTGAACATTTTTATTGCCCCCAAAGCTTGAAGACCACCAAATGAAATATATATAGCTCTACTTAAGGTGAAATATTACTACCCAAATTAGAGTCCATTTTGAAAATGAGTTTTATTTTATTTAGCAAGCTATATTGTATTTTTTTTTTTGTTAATCACAAGAATACTCATTTCCATTCTTTTTTTTGAAGTATCTGTCTCACTCGAAGACTTATACCATTTCGAACTACAAGAATACTGACTACGAAGGAAATAAATTTGTAAACTTTTAGTAGAAATGTCCAATTTTACAGCTGATATCTCAACGGCAAAACTCTTTAAGAAAATAATGAGTATGTATTTTTTTACTCTGGAGAACAAGTTTAGTAAAGGAACAAAAAAATTCGATTCATCGATACTCTAAAAAATCACTTTTGGCCAGCAAATAGTAGCTGCCAGACAATAATGCAGTGCTTTAATCTAGTAGTTAAAGTTCAAAAGATTCTACATCCGAGCCTTCGCTTACACTAGAGGAATCTAAAATTATTTCTAGGTTGCTAATAAGACTTTAGCAGTTGTCCGGGAAGTTGGCATAATGTACGACGCACAACGACAAAAAAAAAAAGTTTTTCTGAGTAGCCTTCCTATAGTTCTAGAGTTTTTGAAAAGGGAAATAAAGTTCTGGCTATTTTGACATAACAAAATTCCTTTGACTAAAAAATTTTAAGACTTTAACACATTACGACTCTTAACACCTCTTGTGAATCCTCCATATGTGCTTGACCATCAAACTATATCGTTGTTTATTTGGGTAAAATTAAAATATAGTTCACTGTTCAATATTAGAGTTGGTGTGAAGTATGCAAATGAGAACAACAATTATCAACTTATTGAGCATTAGCATCATTTATTTAAAGAACAAAAGACATTTAGCTTGGTAAAATTTCGATTCTAAGAATAAAATGGTTTTAAACAAACGAAAAATTAATAATAAAATTTTTGCGTATGGTAGCATGCAATTTTACAATATGCTTAATTGTCAAGTGGTTTTTTGTATCATGGAAACACATAGCAACTGACTTCACAGTTACAGGGGGATAAACTTAAAACTTCTAATATAAATTAGTTAAATTTAGTTAAGATTTTTAATAATAAGATTAAGATTTTTAATAAGATTAAGAATAATTTTCATGAACTAATCTATTAAGAGACCTTTTTAGAAAATTGTCGTACATCCGATATCTATTAAAATTTTGACATCCATTTTTGGACATCACTTTTTGGAAAAAGAAGTTCAAGATACAAGTTTATGTGCAAAAAAAAAATTAAACAATAAAAGTCTCTTAATATTTATGGAACATATAATAGAAAATTTTTTTTTCATTACCCAGACTTTATAACTCTATAAGTAATAGTAGAAATTTCGAATTAGTAAGTTCAGTCAAGACGTCATTTAAAAGTTTTGAAGAAAATCACTTTGCTCTTTTGTGAAAATTTGGGACCATCTTATGCGAGTATTGTCGACAAAATGTTAGTCTATGAATTATTAAAAATTAACGAATAAATGGTTAATCGCGATTAATGATTAAAATTAATGAAGCGATCGCTGTGGTGTAGTGGTTAGAATTGCGCACGACCATTCCGCAGGGTGAGGGTTCGAGCCCAGTTCCGGTCAATATAAAAAAATAAAATGTTTTTTGTAGTAGTGGTCGGCCCCCGGCAGGAGTCGGCGTAAAACTGTTGGTCCCTCCCCTTTGTGTGACACCATCAAGGCGCATGCCACAATCGGAGGAGTAGCTCGGCCAAACACTAACATAAGTCGATGGTCCTCTGCAATAACGGCACAATTCAAAATTTCAGGTTTAGAAAAAAACATAATTTGAAAGCTTACAGTATGACTGCAAATAATGCGGAATAATTATGTTCCAATACATATTTTTGTTAAATTACGAAACAAAAAATCTTTAATTGGGTCTACTGAAATATATGAAATTTTGAGTTGTGTCGATATTGCAGAGGACCATCGATATGTAAGCGCCTTTCTATTATTATTAGTAATCAGCAATACAATNTTTCTATTATTATTAGTAATCATCAATACAATTTCAAATTACATAAACCCAGTCACAGCCCTTTTTTGTATTCGACGCTTCCAGAAATCACATAATACATAAAATAAATAAAAGCTGTTTTGATTAATATTACATAAACTGGAAACTGTTAACAATAAGTGCGCTTGCGTACAGAGATTTTAGAACCTATTGAGTTACTAAAATGTCTGTTTGCAACAGATAACAATAAAAATGCACATCAAATTGCAAAGAATGATGAAGGAAATCGATTCAGACATGCCTGTTTAACTGGCCGTGCGTGCACAAAACAAGCACATGTTAATTAAGGGGCTGTTCAAGTATTATGTAACCACCTGTGGGAAGCGGGGGCTTGGTTTGCTTATTTTTAATGACACCGGGCAACATTTCTTCAAATAAGTAAAACATTAATTACACACGCACAAATTTTGCCTGCAATTTTGATCACAATTGAACACTGCACTTCACTCTCGTTTCGAATTTTTGAAAGCGTTTTTTAAGCTATTTATTGGTTTAACACTTCTTGGAGGCACTTGGTATTGGAACAAAAATATGCGCAATTCGATCCGTAACTAAATTTTTTTGCAAACAACGCCCGTTTGCTTTAAATTCGTAAAAATACAATTATTTTTTTACTTTGTTTGCATCTGTCATTTGTTACAAATTAAGAAAAGTCCAAGTGTTGCCAATTATAAATATCTTTACATCTATTTATTAAAATAATAATTTACAATAATAATTTATTTAATTAATACTTTATTAAAACACAAATTTGAAGTGCAAATACATTTGGAAAACTGTTTATCACAAAATGTCATTAATTGTTTGCAAGCATACTATAGTTTTCATGCATTTTGAGAACAAATAATCTTATATGTGTACATACATATCGTCGTTTAAAGTACAAAAACGCGTATCGTCATTCTGCAAAACCTCGTAACTGACATTTGCTGCCAAAAATTGGATTTGCTCACAAAAGTTCTTGGCTCAATTCTTATCCATTCGTCCTCAAATATACTAGCCAGAAATACGCTTGCTTTATAAAAAAGAGAACCATTTTGAAATATGGGTGATTTTACTCTATAGAAAATAATTTATGCATTTACGCGGTTTTGCATTGTCTTGATACGCGGTTTTGTACTTTAAACGACGATATGTATAGCATGTACTTACTGCGGCCGCAGAGTGATTACATGTGCGTACTTACTCCATAGGACCGTGGTTAAATACCTGGTCAGATAATAACCCAAAATAGCAGTCGTCCTTCGGCACACAACGCAAACCTTCGAGTATATTTCTGCCTTGAAAACTCTTCTTATAGAATCGTTTGGTGTTCTGAGTGAGCCTTAAATATGTACAAAGGTGTCACAACAACAGAACTCATGCCTCAAGTTTGAGCAGAACACTTAGAAAAATATTTTAGCACCAAATATTTATTTGTTTACTTATTTTAAGGAAGATGGCAATCTTCTGGTTTTACATTTTGAGTACAAAAATCTCAACCCTGATACAACAAATAGTATTAGTACTGAATGATAATGACAGATTGCATTCACACAAACGTATAATCATACATGATTGAGTTTTTTTTTGCATTCACATTCTCTATGTGAATGGGTGTCAATCATTCCATAACACACTACATATTTTGTGTTTACAATTTTGTTAACCAATTTCAAGAGTGGTTGTTAAATTTTTTAAATCAAACAATTACATTTTTGAAACGAAAAAAATGAGAATGCACACTCAATTGATTCAATCATTACACAGCTCTCTTCAGTAATTCTAGAGTTGCTGAAAATAAGAAAGAAAGTTCTGCAAAATTACGCCGAAAAAAACATTTTTTTCGAAAAAGTCGAAAAAGTTACATTTTTGAAAGAAATAAAAATTAAAACTTTTGTTAGTTTTAAACAAAAACGCGTTATTTTGATATGTACACAGCAATTCAGTTTTTATTTAGAAATAACAAATGTAATCAGATCAGCAAAGCCTGCTTGCGAAAGGAAGTTTTAGAACTGACTGGATGAGTGAATTGTGACANTTTTGATATGTACAAAGCAATTCAGTTTTTATTTAGAAATAACAAATGTAATCAGATCCGCAAAGCCTGCTTGCAAAAGGAAGTTTTTAGAAGTGACTGGATGAGTGAAATGTGACAGAAGGTCTATATAAACAAAATAGGGTTACCATGTAACTAAAATATACAAATTATTTCAACACTCCCACTCTTTAGTTACATTTCATATTTGCAAGCAGCAAATACATGAGTTTTAAACCTAATTGGTCTCTAAAATGAAAAAATTTTAGTTTTGGAAGCGCCCTTGTTAGACCGTCCGCCAGTTGATCAGTTGAGGAAACATATTGTAGTGCAAAAATATTCTCCTCATACTTATCGCGAATGTAGTGGTAGCGCACATCAATATGTTTCGTTCTTTTGTGAAACTCGGGATTCTTTATAAGTCGAATGGCGCTTTGGTTGTCAACACAAAATACCGTCATATCGGGACCACCAAGACCAAGCCAAAAGCGCCTGAGCCACACCAGCTCTTTAACTGCACAAGAAGCAGCAATGTACTCGGCTTCTGTAGTCGATAGAGATACACACTTCTGCCGTTCTGAGCACCGGCTCACTATGCCATCGCCGACCATGAACACAAAACCTGATGTTGACTTTCGTGTCTGGACATCACCAGCGTAGTCTGCATCACTGTAACCACGTAACTCAAGGTCACTGTTGCTGTTGTAAAAGATACCCATGCTCGTCGTGCCATTGAGGTACCGCAATATTCGCTTCACTGCTTTAATGTGCACTGCTGCCGGCTTTTCAAGGTACCGACTCACATTTGACACGGAAAAGGCTATATCCGGCCGTGTAGCCACCGCCAGGTACATAAGACTACCAACTGCCTCTCTGTAGGGAAACTTTATCGGATCACCATCATTTTTGCCAAAATTACTCAAATTGTTGGAACTTTCAGCAGGTGTGACTGCAATAGAAGAATTTTGCATATTAAACCTAGCAATTACCTTATTGGCATACGTCTTTTGACCAATGAAAATTGAACCATCAGCGCCACGCTGGATTTCAAGTCCTAAAAAGAACTTTGCTCCGAAGAATTTTACTTTAAACTCTTCCTGTAG
Organism: Rhagoletis zephyria; assembly: GCF_001687245.7. Classification (NCBI taxonomy): domain Eukaryota; kingdom Metazoa; phylum Arthropoda; class Insecta; order Diptera; family Tephritidae; genus Rhagoletis; species Rhagoletis zephyria. The sequence goes on along the minus strand of NW_016158112.1, from coordinate 4,300 downwards.
ATGTTTCATGAGCCCCATAATGAGCTCACTATTTGTTGCTGCAACTAGACCATCATCAATGTAGATAGCCAAAATCAAACACCCACCTTTATTGTTGCGCGTAAAAACACATGAATCGTGCTTTGACATCTCGAGCCCAAAATGTTGAAGAAAATCTGTAAACGTCTTATTCCAGCACCGTGATGATTGCTTAAGCCAGTATAAACTTTTCACCAGTTTGCATATACGACCACTTCCGTCGTCATACCCCTTCGGCTGTTGCATAAAAATATTCTCGCTAAGATCGCCATATAAAAATGCCGTCTTTATGTCAAATTGAATAAGATGCATTTTACGAACTGCTACCATAGCCAAAATGCAACGAATCGAAGTAAATCTCGCCACTGGACTAAAAGTTTCCTCGTAGTCAACGCCATGCACTTCCTGCGCGTCGCAACCAAACGCGCTTTATAGCGGTCAACTTTTCCCTCGGCATCTTGTTTGAGCTTATAAACCCATTTGTTGTCAATGATTTTCTGACCTGGCGGTCTTTCAACCAGTGTCCACGTTCCATTTTCGATCAATGAGTCGAATTCATCATCCATAGCTTGCTTCCATTTTCCGCAATCGTCCGACTGCGTATCCTCTGCAAATAATTTCGGCTCCTCGCATATCACAATAGCCGCAGTATGTTGTGAAGTTGTTCTGCTGCGTAGACGACGAACTATGCAGCTATCATCGTTGTTATTTTTGTGGTTGTTTTCATTTACCGTGTCATAAAATACGTCGTCGTCAACAAACTCAACATCGTCATCTCGCTTATCTTCCTCTTCTTCACACTTCACAACATCATGCAAGTTTTCAAAACATTGTTCTTGTGATCTATCTGTTTGCAGTTTGAAAGTCACTGTCTCTGGAAGAAACTGCACATCACACGAAATTTTAACTTTTCGATGTTCTGGGTTCCAAACTCTAAATGCTTTGTGGTTGTCAGCATATCCGATGAAAATTCCTTTCCACGATTTTTNCCGCTTTTCTTTAGGTATATGTACATAAACTTCTTCACCAAAACTTCGCAAATGCTTAAATTTTGCTGGCTCCCCATACCATAACTCATGTGGAGTTTTTAGCGCCACCGTACTGGTTCCAGTACGATTTAAAACGTATACTACCGTATTGACGGCTTCTGCCCAAAATTTAAGCTGCATTTCTTTTGCGTAAAGCATTGTGCGCGCTAGTTCCATCATTGTTCGCAATTCTCGCTCCGCACCACCGTTTTGTTGCGGGGTGTATGGCACCGTTCGTTCATGTTTAACTCCAAACTGGTTAAAAATCTTAGCCAACTCGTCATTGACAAATTCAAGCCCATTATCTGTTCGCATTCGCTTAATTACTTGCTGATCAAATTTTTCAGCTTGCATCAAAAAACTTTTGATAGCACTAGGTGCTTCTGATTTTT
>NW_016158112.1:0-1236 GCF_001687245.7 Rhagoletis zephyria | reverse complement strand
TATCTATCTCGATTCGTTTTGCCTGTTACAAACAACCGTTATGTGAACAAAGTTATAATACCCTTGTGCACAAGTGCGCTCGGGTATAAAAAGAGTCCAAACAGAACTTATACAGACGAATACATAGACAACACCTTAAATGACTTATTAAATGTACGACAGAAAAGAGTAAAAAAAGAAGAGGAGTATGAATTTGATTTGCTTTTAGGAAGAATAAAACTACTTTTAAAACACAAATTTGACGAAGTTGAAAACAAAAATGTCCAAATTTGATTTAGTAACTGCTTCCAAGCTAATTCCAGAATTTCAAGAGGATTATCGTGAAGTAAACAATTACCTTGGTTTAATTGAATTCTATCACGATACCTTAGAGAATGAGCAGCAGAAACAGTCATTAATTAAATTCGTTTTAGCTACAAAGCTATCAGAAAAAGTAAAAAATAAAATTCTGACAGAAGCCAAGCCTATTACATTTGAAGACTTTAAAAAACTACTCAAACAAACATATAAATCATATAAAACAACCTCAAAAATTCACAGTAAATTATCACAAACAAATCAAAGAGGTTTGNTTGTAGAAGTTTTTAAAAGGTTACGTAAATATAATTTAAAATTGAATCCAGGAAAATGTAATTTCTTGAGACATGAGGTAGTTTACCTTGGACATTTTATCACAGATAAAGGTGTGACTACTGACCCTAGCAAATAATAAAAGATTACCCAACACCAACAGATTCAGACGAAGTACGCAGATTTGTAGCTTTTTGTAACTACTACAGACGTTTTATTCAGAACTTTGCTGACATAGCAAAACCATTAAATCAATTATTAAAGAAAAATGTGATTTTTAGCTGGTCACAAAATTGTCAGAGTTCATTTGAGCTTTTGAAAGAAAAACTTATGTCGACACCAGTACTAAATTACCCAGATTTTTCAAAACCTTTTGTTTTGACAACAGACGCTTCAAATTATGCACTGGGAGCTGTACTTTCTCAAGGAGAAATCGGTAGTGATAAACCNTTACCCAGATTTTTCAAAACCTTTTGTTTTGACAACAGACGCTTCAAATTATGCACTGGGAGCTGTACTTTCTCAAGGAGAAATCGGTAGTGATAAACCCATAGCACTTGCTAGTAAATCGTTAAATAAATATGAAATAAAAAAAGCGATAATAGAAAAAGAGTTGATAGCCATTCATTGGGGAATAAATCATTTCAGACCATATTTGTATGGTAA
>NW_016158111.1:156701-162571 GCF_001687245.7 Rhagoletis zephyria | reverse complement strand
ATTTTGTTATCGATATTGTTATCGATTTTGTTATCTATATTGTTATCGAGTTTGTTATCGATTTGGGTTTTGATTTTGTTATCGAAATTTTTATCGATTCTGTTATTGATCTGAGTATCGATTTTGTTATCGATTTTTTAGTCGATTTTGTTATCGATAATTTTAAAGTAGTCTCGAGAATCCCGAAATAGCCCAAAAATCCCGAAGTAGTCCGAAGATTCCGAAAATCCTGAAGAAGTCTCGAAAATTCCGAATTAGAGCCGCTGATCCCGAAAATCTGAAAGTAGTCTCGAAAATCCCGAATTAGTCCCGATAATCCCGAAATAGCCCAAAAATCCCGAAGTAGTCCCGAAGATGCCGAAAATCCTGAAGAAGTCTCGAAAATTCCGAACTAGTGCCGCGGATCCCCAAAATCTCAAAGTAGTCCCGGAAATCCCGAATTAGGTCCGCGAATCCAGAAATAGCCCAAAAATCCCGAAGTAGTCCCGAAGATTCCGAAAATTCTGAAGAAGTCTCGAATTTGTTCCGCTGATCCAGAAAATCTCAAAGTAGTCTCGAAAATCCCGAATTAGTCCCGATAATCCCGAAATAGCCCAAAAATCCCGAAGTAGTCCCGAAGATTCCGAACATCCTGAAGAAGTCTCAAAAATTCCGAATTAGTGCCGCTGATCCAGAAAATCTCAAAGTAGTCTCGAAAATCCCGAATTAGTCCCGCAGATGCCGAAAATCCTGAAGAAGTCTCGAAAATTCCGAATTAGTGCCGCGGATCCCGAAAATCCCGAGAATCCCGAAAATTCTGAAGTAGTCCCGAAGATTCCGAAAATCCTGAAGAAGTCTCGAAAATTCCGAATTAGTGCCGCGGATCCCGAAAATCCCGAGAATCCCGAAAATTCTGAAGTAGTCCCGAAGATTCCGAAAATCCTGAAGAAGTCTCGAAAATTCCGAATTAGTGCCGCGGATCCCGAAAATCCCGAGAATCCCGAAAATTCTGAAGTAGTCCCGAAGATTCCGAAAATCCTGAAGAAGTCTCGAAAATTCCGAATTAGTGCCGCGGATCCCGAAAATCCCGAGAATCCCGAAAATTCTGAAGTAGTCCCGAAGATTCCGAAAATCCTGAAGAAGTCTCGAAAATTCCGAATTAGTGCCGCGGATCCCGAAAATATCAAAGTAGTCTCGGAAATCCCGAATTAGTCCTGAGAATCCCGAAATAGCCCAAAAATCCCGAAGTAGTCCCGAAGATTCCGAAAATCCTGAAGAAGTCTCGAAAATCCCAAACTAGTCCAAAAATCTCGAAATAGACTAAAAATCTTGAAGTAGTCCCGAAGATTCCGAAAATTCCGAAGAAGTCTCGAAAATCTCGAATTAGTCCCAAGGATCCCGAAGATTTTCGAGGAACTGGAAGCTGGAAGATACTTAAATATCTTATTTGCGTCGCATAACAAAAGTATTATTTAATTTAAAAATCACAAATCAAATTGATTTGCTCTACAAATCAAATCAAAAATTTGTATTTCACAAATAAATTTTATTTTTTATTTGGTCAACAAACTAAATCATAATAATAATTTCTTAATTGATAGCAGATTTTAAATCAATAACATGACCGTGACGCTGACGTTGCTTATATCTCTCTATCTCTCTATCAACAGCAAATTTGATATGTTTCTACGCACTTATAACACTTATTTTTCTTCTTCCAGCGATAAGTGTCCGTTAGGCTACTTCAGCAACCAAGTGAAAAATACAAACAAGTGAGACGAGATTTATTTCAAACGGTTTAATGTTTCCGGGTGTTTATGTAATACTAGAGGGACCATAGACTTAGTCACGCCGATTTGGTCAGTTTTCAAGATCGTGGTGAATGAATGTATTGTCAAAGATAGGGAATCGTTTGACAAGTTATTAGTAGTTTCAAACATATAAGAATAAACATACATTAGCATAATACAATTAGGGTGAGAAACGCCCATTTTAAATCCATTTTTGCAGTCTTGAAAGCTGGTGCGGAATGGTTTCATTAGTCGCCGAAGAAGCAAATTTTTCGCGGTTTCTAAATTTGCCGTTATATGAAAGTAGGGGACGTGCCGAGTTTTTAGATATACATAAATATTTTAGTTAATTCCATTATGTGAATAAGTGACTGTAGGTAAATGCAATACTCTTTAACATGTCCTGGGAAATCCTCTTGAGGACTCTCCAATTGGACGATATTGCTTTGCATTCAGCTTGAACGAAAAAAGTCACTCGCTGGCAGTTTTCTGTAATCCGGTTCTTTTATTTAAAGGTTATTTATACAATTGAAAATATTTTTTTTTAGAAAAAATCTGGAGAGCCACTTAAGTTTTTCGATATAACTTTGGTAAATGTTACTCGATCGGTACGTAATAATTAACAAATTGAAGGCGAGACTTACTGTTACTGATTTATGATAATAATGTGATGAAAATCGTTCAGATTATTTTATTATAAAAAAAATGTTAACAAATTTTTTTTTGTCATTTTGCTATATTTGCAATTTTTAAATTGTATGCATAAACATAAGTAAACAAATTAGTGTTTCGAGAAGTTGTGCCTGTTCAGTGTTTCCATATTCATTTGCATAAGCAAAATTTTTCCACGATGATGGAAAATAATGGCTATTCTATTAGGGCTGCCGAAATTGTTCCTAAATTTGCAAAAAATCGCAAACTATAGCTATATTAAAAAAAGATTAGAATATTTGGAACTAGCGATCTAAATGTACGCCAGCAATATTAATGCTGTTCATCACATCTTTTGACTATAGGCCAGTGCAATTATCAAGAGAACAATTAAAATTTCCTTGAAAATAGTTACGTTTCAGATTAACGATAAGCTAAAGTGCTGCGAGAAATGATATTTGATTTTATCTTTTGCGTTAACGGATTCATTATCTAATAATATGTACCAACCCTTTTTACTGAACCCAGAATTTTTAACAAGAATTGGTCTTATTCGACTAGTGTGCTGTGGGTCTCTTGGCGCTCGATGCGCGGGCTCTCACAATTAAAATAAAATACTAATATTTTGCAGGGTTGTTGTGGACTTCATGATACAATATATTTTCACTATTACCAAAGGATTTGAGAAAAATTTGATTTTCGATTTGAGTTGTGTCACCTTTGAAGATCGTGTGCGAGATGATGAATACATAGCCAATATAAAGCACGTTTAATAATAGGTTTGTTCCACACGAGCCCGCGGGATCCCGAGGGTGTGCAAAACAGCCCAGAAAGCGTTTCACATGCCAGAAAAATGAGTAGTAGACAGAGAATACCTTCCACTTTTGAATCGTAAAGGTCTTCCTCTTCGTTCCGGAAACAGCCCGGACTTTTCTCTGCGCAGAAATGTGCAAGAAGTCAATTTGAAATAACAGTTGTTGTTTGTTTACATCCGAGCGCAGATTTTGTAAAATAGGTATTGCTAATTTTATTAGCCATATAAGATAAATACACATAAAATCATTGTTTAGAGCTGATTTGTTGATTCCGGGCACGAAATGTGGTTTTTTGCGTTCTTCACGCTCTGGGCACTTTTGGCCGTGTTGACTTATTTTTAACACTTGTGAGAGAATAACTTATTTCTGCGCTCTAATTACCGAAACAGCCCGGAAAGCGTGTGGAACAAAGCTAATATAAAGAGATTTTTCAAATTTTTAATTTTGTGGGAACACGCAATCAGAGTTTGGTCAATTCATACAGTTGGTATACCAAAAGACAGATGGAAAGACACATATCTTCGCCATTTTTGGGAAGTTTAGTCATCTGTTAGGCTGAACATATTCTCCTCATCAAGCTTATTAATTGTATTATGAAATATCCAAGAACGTAAATTTTTAATTACATCTCTGTATTATTAAACGTGCGATATCAGTTTTTCCTTACTACCACGCATTAGAATTATTTAGTGGAAACATGGCTTTTTTCCACTATTTGCAAGTTTTAGTCTGAGTTCATGTCTGAGAAAAACAAGCAAAAAATGCTACTTTTCAGACTGGGTTAGATCGCTACAAGAATGATAGAATACAAGATTGCGCCTATCAGAGAGGACTTTTGAGAATAACTTTTGTGTGACGTCACACTAGTGCAATTGTGAGAGGGAAATGCCAAAATGTGAGCAAGAATGGAAGAAGAAGAAAAAATGTTGCAAGGAAATCGTAAACAAGTTGCACAAGTGTGACGTCATACAAACAACGATTCTGCCAAATTCACTGAGAGAGGAATAGCGGTACCGTGATTGGCGCAACCTCTATTTTTAACCGACTTCCAAAAAAGGAGGAGGTTATCAGTTCGTCGGAATCTTTTTTTTTTTTTTTTGTAATGTATGTTACCGCATCCCTTTGGACCACGTCAACCGATTTCGATAATACTTTTTGCATCGGAAAGGTAGTGTCTCAGAGGTGGTCCCATACTAATCTGGTTAAGATCCGATCAGTGGATCATGAGATATATATATATATATTTTTTTTATATGAGAGTTGAAGTCGGTTTTTTTTGCTAAAAATTACTATTCTCAATCGTGAGATCGCTACATATTAATAAAGCGAAAGCGCACACCCGAAAAAAATGGAATACAAGGCCCAAAAAATAAAATTTTGAAAGTAGTCACTTCAGGTACATCTACATCGGCGGAGAAGAATCGTTTTAGTATTCTCGCTGATATGAATAATGATTCTAACCAACAGGTAGTTAAAAAATACAAGCCTCCACCTATTTATCTACGAGAACAAAGTTCTAATGCTCTGGTACAGACATGGGCACTTTTTTGCCCGCGCAGTAGCGAAAGTGCGAGCGCGGGCTGGAGAAAGGGAAAAACAGTTTACGGGAGGAAGGGTATGAAAAGTTGCGAACAAATTATTTATATCCCACCGAAATCATGTTCATCGCAGTACGGCTGCGGTAATACTGACTTTGTGTACCAAATACACAATACACATATACACAATAAGCCATCGTTCGGACTTAGCTCCGATAGGAAAGATTTGTTCCGTTTTGTCGAAAAAAATTTAAACCTAGTCCTCTACTTCGATCAACTGAAAATCTGCTCCGTTTTGTTGCATCAACAAATTTACTCTTCAAATAGAAAGGAGGTGGGGTTTTTAATAGCAAACTAAAAGTTATATTTTACCTTTTTATCGACACGATAGTTACATTGGTGAGCTACAGCAACTTTGCAAATACCCTTGAATTCGTGAATAGGCCCTCACAATCGCCCGATTTGAATATCGGTCGAAAAATATTGCTCTGTCTAAAGTTCAGTAATTGCGTCGTTGCCCACCGATGTAACAATTGTCCCGGTAAAGAAAGAATGAAATAACTTTTTATTAATTTTAACCAAGGCATTTTAACTTTAATGATAATTGCTCGCTGGATTAAGGCGCCTTTACACGGGTCGATTTTCTAGTAGATTTTTGTCGTTCAACCAAAATCGACCCGTGTAAATGACATCTCAACCACTAGCTGGTCGATTTTCCAGTCTACAGATATCGACCCTTATAAGGCCGCTTTAGCTCCTTATTTGTACAAGGATACGAGGAGAAATGAATTGTTTTTTATAAAGATAAGAAATGCACATCTACTACGAATACTTGATATTTACTTCCATTTTTGTAGTCCGAACCCAGCAAAGAGAGCTCGGTGAAGGTCAGCTAGTGATCAAATTTGCCAACAGGGCTGCCAAACATACATAGCTATGAAGTGCCATATTGAGGATAAAAAAGTGCTAAAACGTGCCAAATAGAAAATTAAAAGTGCCAAAAAAGGTGTCATTCTCTTTAGTTCTTCCCATTAGCATTAAAATTAGACAAATTAAAGTAAAAGCCCAATGTCAAAGTAAGATAAACCAGTTGTATA